>NW_025110797.1:133034-234688 GCF_011392965.1 Frieseomelitta varia | reverse complement strand
TTTTTTGTAGAGAAACAGAGGAACGATAGAAGAATATTTCTCAAAGAGAGCTAGTTAATCGGTAAATTTTGAAAATTCTCTGCCTGCAGATCGATACGAGATCTATCGAATTTCGCGGGGTTGAAACTCGAGCGAGGTCTGAAATGCTGTTTGAAAGTGATGCTTCGCGACGTGCGAGAAACAACAGACAAAGAAAGAGGCAACGACGAGAAAAGGAAAAAAGGGAATCAGGTGACCATGGAAAATGAAAACACGCGAAAGAGAAAGAGCTTAGTATAGTAGCTTGGAACAGTCGGTTTCGAGAGGGTTGACAAGGAAGAAGGGAGGAAGAAAGTGTGACGAAAGTGTGGACGGGAAGTGGAGGACGAGAAACGTAAACTTTATTCCGGACAATGCAGGCTGCTCCGGCGTGCTATTCTATTATTTTCGCTGGCTCTCGGTGAGGCTGTCAGGCGAGGCTTGAAGCTTGTAGCCACGGGCAACCCTCGCCTAGCTGCGACACGGCAGACGCTTTTAATTTCGTTATTCCCTCGCCGTGGCCTTCGTCTTTTTGCCGGAGCCGCAATTTGTTCGTTTTGCGGCTCGGCGCCGGGCTGCGCTGACGCGCCGCGTCTCCGAGGCAATCGCCATCGACAAATCAGTTTAATCGATTCGACAAATTACGCGCCAACGACTGCTGCTGTAGCAGCCACTTCCCTTCTCTCAAGCAGTCTCTTCCTCGTGCGCCTGATTCTCTGACCGAGGAAAAATGCGATCCAACTGCTTTCGTTTCGTGGCATTAGCAACGCCGGAAGAGATCTCATGCAAAGTCCACAGATACATATGTGTATGTACACTGTTCCTGGTCGATCTGCTCTTCGAATTGAACACGCTCGTCACGCCTGCCCGCGCGATTGCAGTCTCTGCCACCGTCGAGCGAGTCGTTTCACTGGAATTTTGAATCTTGGAAATTAGATCGAAAATTAGATGGGTGATGCGCCCTGGGCATTGACGTGTTTGTTTTCCCGGCTAAAGTTCAGATGGCGAGTTATCACGTGCGAGATAGAGAGAGAAAGAATCAAATATTTCGTCCGACGAAAATTCCTAGCCCGGAGCGTGTGTGTCCCCAGTTTCTGTAGCACGCTCTTTGTTCGACCTCGCGTAAAGTCAAAGGTTTCTTTCTACGAGCGGACAAACATTTTGCTAGGAGGCTCGGTCGAGTAGAGACAAGAAGAGCAGGGTGATTTACGAGAAATTACGAGAATCACGGAAACGTGTAACTATCGTTGCCGAAAGTTGTCGAATAATTAGTGAGAAATTGAAAGAAACGTCGAGAGACGGAGACGTGTCTGCGAATTGGCCAGGGAAATACCCGAGCGAGAGCGTGTCGAAGAGAGAAAAGTGCAGAACGTCTCGAACGTCTTCAATTTACTCAGCTTCGACTTTGCCGCTGCAAATTCATCGGCTCGCATAATCGCGTCTGCGGAGGGAAGCAGCCCGTGAGCCTGGCTGCCATTGAAAGTCGCTTTAAATTCACTAAGAGGACGAAGAATCAAAATCGTTTCCCCGTCAAATTCCCGAACGATATTCGACGTTAAACCACTCGATTCCTCCCGGCGAACGTTTCTTAATCGCTCGAGGGTCTGTGTGGCGGTGGAATGAAAACAGGAGAGAGAGAGAGGAGAAATCGATGCGTCTAGAAGCAGCAACGGGGTAAAAATCGACAGAGAGAAAAACGACAAAGGTCTCGAAATCGTCAGGTATAATATTTAAGGATTATTCCGTCTCGAATAATTCTCGAGGAAGGAGAGCCCGGGCAGGCATTGTTCCGATCCATTAATATCATTCGACCAGCAAATTGGATTATAGGGAATCCCTTTAAAGGGACGCTGCGACACCCTCTGTCGCGATATTTTTCATGCTTTCGATGGACACTGCCGCGGAAACACTCGGGAATTTTAATGACAAACGATCGTCAAGAGGAATATTCATTGTTCGTTCGTTCGTTCATCAACAGCTATTGTCCGATAATGCGTGACTCTTTCTTTTTTTTTTTCTTTTTTAACTCTCCGTTTACTTCGAGCGAGAAGAGGATAATGTAAAATTGTTACAACACGAGAGAGGAAATTCACCCGCGCCGATGTTTTCTTCCGGTGAGAAAGACCTCCGAGATTTTAATCTCGTGTCCTATCGCTTTGTCAAAAGGGTAAATTACGATGGAACTCTCCTCGAGGAAGCACCTCGAAAGGGTACACGTCTGACAAGTTAATAACTTCTTTGTGAAAAGACACGGTTCGTGATACTAACGGTGACTGTGAAAGAAGACTGAAGGATAGTCAATTTCGCGCAGGGTGAGATAATACTCGAACAAAGAGAGTGAGGGGAAGGATTTTGTAGAAATTCTTAAATAGCGAGACAGTGCATTTTAATTATGATACTCTCGAGGAAAGGGGAGAGAATAGTTAATCGACGGATAATTTTCATCGGTAGAAATTGCATTTCTTCGAAAGCCAGGGGAAGAGAGAAGACCCAGGTGGATGTTTGCGCGAAAATATAATCACAGCCGGCTAAACGGAGCCGCTCTCGCTCTCTCTTTCTTTCTCTCTCTCTCTCTGCCAACGTTCAATTTACTTAACGTCGTTTAGCCAGTACGTGACAAAGGGCATCGCGGCGACAGCGCGCAGACTTAATAAGAGCGGCACGGGTGACAAGAGGAGAACAACAATTACTCGAGTTAAACAAATTTTCATGTCATTGACTGAACAAAGGACCGGAGATACCTTCCGTCACTTTATCATAATGCCAGGCGCGCAGCCACCTCTGACTCGCGCGAGAGGAAAACAGCGTGAAGCGTTTCTGAAGAGAGCTCTCGGCCGTTTAATAAATATGCGGTAGAAGAAGTCGTTGGCTGCGATGAATGAACAAAGGATCTTTCCGCGAGTTTTCGAGCGCCGTTCGAGCGAGCTCATTGTCGCTGAAGGAAGCTTGTTTTCCTTCTCGCGCTTTCTCGCAAATCGGAGTAACGAAAGCAAGAGTGACACCGGGGGGAGGGAGTTAATTTACGCTCGAGTTCACATTTGCGAAACGTTCGTTCGTTTGTCGCAGCCACCTCTCTGTCTGTTTCTCTCTCTTAGATTAGACGAAATATTTCGCTTACCTTTGGAACACTGAACAGAATTTTCCGTGTAAAAGGCGTTTTACAGTAGTTACTCGATTCAGCGTTTTTAATTTTCACGAAAATAATAACGCCGGTGTAACGACGGAACGAATCGAAAAGGGGAACAGCAATTCAATTGCCTTCGTTACTCACCGACGCGCGCTCAAATGAATAACTAATTATCATCTAATTACGCGCGTCGCACCTTTTTCTCGGTCAAGACGCACGGAAAAAGCTTGATGGGAGAGAGAGAGAGAGAGAGCGGCGAAATACCAGCTGAATCCTGTAATTAAATGTTAATTCGTCCGGGCGTCCGTTGCTCCTTCGTTCAATTAAACGTACCCGGTGTCCTCAATGTATCAATTAACAGGCAGCCAGGCGCCCCGACGACGTACTGCAAATAGACGCAAACGAAATCGATCTACATTGACAGTGGCCGTTGCCGCCGCCGCCGCCGCCGCGCAAATGAAAATAGCATTTCTTTCTTCTTGCCTGTGCAATCCGAATTGGAAAGCAGGCATTGGTATTCGTTTAACGATCCCCGGGCTCACAAAGGAAGCAATTTCAAAGTGAAACTTAATATCATTCCAATAATTAACCATCTTTACGCTGGGAAAACCATCGCTGGAAATCCGACGGATTCCTCCCCCTCCCCCCATTCTTTTCTTTCCTTTTCTTTTCTTTTTTTTTTCGTGATCGACGAGAGATCACATCTTTGAAAAAGATTTTTAATTAAAAGCTCTCTCTCTCTCTCTCTCTCTCTCTTTCTCTCTCTCGAAAAAATAACAGTGAGTTACTACCTCTCGCAGGTAGTTTCGTATGCGGCTCGCGGACCCGATTCACTTTTAATTGACTGGTGTAATTTGATCTCGAGGGAGATCATTCCCCGTAACAATGGGAACGTAAGAAATAATATGTCCACGGCTAAAATAGCTAGGCCCTCTTTATGCCGAGGGAGAACTGTTGAACGGAATGAAAAGCTGCGAGTTCTTTCATCGGTGCCGGTGGATGAAACCCAGATATCGTACGAATACCTCTCTCTCTCTCTCACTTTCTCCCTCCCTTCTGTCAAGAGGGCGATGAAAAAGGCTACTTCGAAGTGTTCACCAACCGAAAATAATTGAATCCTCGCTACTTATTGGTTACTCTGAAACCTTTTGTGGGGAAACGTGCTTCCGCCTGGCCGTTTCCACCTACCCCTTCCCCCCTCATCCTCCTCCGCCTCCCCCCGCGCGTTCGATTCCGTCAGACAGCGGACAAACACTCGAGTGGAACGAGTAGAACGGAGTATAACCGTCGAGTGTTGCCGCATGAAAGCGACAGAAAGGGGAATCTTCGTCGTTAAATGAACCGAAATTATTCCTTTACCGGGCACGAGCCGTGCCCCGATAAGCCGGATTCTCGGTCGAGACTATGAAGTAGTTTACGCCGAATTCGATCTCTAATATATTTATCGGTTGCTGTTGGTGAAAAAAAGATAGAGAGAGAGAGAGAGAGAGAGAGATGAGGGAGGAGGGATGAGGGAGGAGCAAAAAGGATCGATCAAAATAAAAGCTTTCACGCGCGTTAGGTTTTAGATGGAAGACTACGTCGAAAACGGGAAAGTACGATTGGGGTTAAGTAGGGAAGGTGGGTGGGGGGTTCGTGACGGAGGAAAGGGATAATGGAAGAAGGTACTAAACATTTTCCTCATCCACATGACCAAAAAAAAAAAAAAGAAAAAAAAGGAAGGTGAGGAATTATTCAGGCTCTTTAACTCTCTACAGTGTAGCGTGCATAATAGAATCTATAATGGCGCATCTCGGCGCATCCCTTTGGACGTTTTTGAATCTTTTAAAGCGACTGATTGCTTTTACATTTCACCCTCGCACGTTCGTTCCCGAGCGCCGTTCGGATAAATACTTCGTCGAAGGCGGTAGCTGACACTTGCCTCTCCCCTTTTCTTTTCTTTTCTTTTTTCTTTCATCCTGCCCCCTCCCCCCCCCCCTCCCTCCCTCGGTGGAAGAAGCGGGCGGAGAAAACGTCGGGAGGAAATCGAAGGAAATTCAGACGTTCGACGAAGGATAGAGAAGTGTTTTTTAGGGAATCTCTCGCTTCGTACACCGACAGAGATTCAGCTCGCCTGCTTTCTTATTCCGCGTTCAGAGAAAAAAAAAGGAGAAAGAAAAAAAAAGAGAAAAAGAAAGAAACGAAACAAGCAAGACAATTAAAAAGTTCGAACGAAGCAGCTTGAACCAACTCCCGTTCCGCCTTCTTCAACGTTTGAAGAGCCACGTTTCGAGTCGTTTCGCGAATCCGCCAACGACGACATAACGAATGTTAAATATTTAAACGAATTTCACGAGCCGCGGCGTACGTAGGTTTTGAATTTCTAATCGAACCACAATTCCTTTCGCTATCTCGTGCCGGCGCGCTGCTCTCTTGTTTCCGTTCGCCGTCCCTTTCGCTTCTGCAAACCTCGAGCAAATACTTCTGCAGGGACAATAGTCGATATCTCGTTCTCTTCTAGGATGTAAAGTGACACGGGGTGAAGGCAGCTCGTTACCAGAAGAAAATCGCTTCTAATTATATTTACTCTGCCTGGCCATTCCCTCGGCTGCGGTTGATAAACGTGCCGGACGGAAGGGAAACAGCATTAATTAATTCACTCGGGTCCGCGTGTAACAATACACAAAGTCAAATATGACTGATTAAACACGTCGAGTGTAACAATAACGTTTTGAGCGTGTTACGTATTTTAAAATGTTAATTCGAAAATTAAACTTCGTTCCTTACCGGCCCCTTTCTTTCCCGAGGAATTTATACACACGAGGCAACTACATTCGCGCGTTTTCGAAGGAAACGGCGGTGCAACAGGTTGACGCTTTCTTCTCGCATTCGAAATCATTTTTATCGCCTTCTATTTTCTCGTGTTTCTCTTCTCTTCTATTTTTTTCTTTATTCTTTCGCGATATAGTGGATGAAGATTCGATTTCATTAAACTTAATTAAACGTTGTACACGTACGACGTACGAGGATCGATCGAGAGGCGAGAAGAAATTCAACGTTACAATGGTACACATTTCCCCGCTACAAGAAAAATAGAATTCAATTCTTTCCAGAACAATGTCCGATTTTCTTCGTTGGGAAATTTTGCTTCTTACAAAGCGTCCTAATTAAAATCCGATTGAGAACGATCTTCCTTCGAGTTTCGAGCGGAGTTCTTAGCTCAGTGGTTTGCAAACGACGAGGAGAGAAAGTTCAAAATATTCATTTAATTTATCATCTCGCGATAATCTTCCGAACTTGGACGAGACTGCGCACTTGTTATTTCCATAGTTCGTTGAAGCAAAACATTGGAAATTTTCTAGTAATCGGTCCGGATTATGCGAGGGAGAACTTTCACCGCTCTCTTCTCAGCGTCGAATTACGAACTTCGTGGAAGGACGACTCGAAAGAATGTTAAACCGTTCGCACGAACAACCGTTTGGAAGCCAATTGAGAGCGCTGAGTCGATTAGCGCATTTCAAAACGCTTTCCAAACCTCGCTCTTACGAGGTTTCCCTCGTTGAAAATTCCTTCGATTCTAATTAAATTTCGAAAGGAAGCTTAATTCGATTGAGCAGATTGATGGCTTAGTTTTCACGCTTAACCACTTGCGCTGGCAGCTGGTTCGCGGACCGTAACGAGCGACCAAACCGTATACAATAATTCTTTTTTGAACTGGTCGGTATGATATCACTATAGAGAGAAATTATTAAGAAGCTATAAATTTATTACTTTATTTTACCTGTGTTGTATTTAAATATACTTAAAACTGAAAAAGTATTGCAAATTTTGGGGCAAAAATATACTTAAAAGTGAAAAAGTGTTGCAAATTTTGGGGCAAAAATATACTTAAAACTGAGAAAGTGTTGCAAATTTTGGGGCAAAAATATACTTAAAATTGAGAAAGTGTTGCAAATTTTGGGGCACAAATATACTTAAAACTGAGAAAGTGTTGCAAATTTTGGGGCAAAAATATACTTAAAACTGAGAAAGTGTTGCAAATTTTGGGACGGTAAAAATTCTCTACGAGCGGTGACCCGTCATTCCAGCGCAAGAGGTTAAGTCAAGACTGAAGCAGAGATTCCGTGAGCTAGAAGTTTCGTTTGCATCGTCGGAGAATTGCGGTCGACGAAACGATGCTTCCATGCAACACCATCGAGAGGAGTCAATGTAGCACAACGGTTTAGGAATCTGCCTCAATTTCGGTTAATCGCGAATACCTTACATGTTCGTATCCGTACACATCGTTTCCCGTCGTGCATACCGGGTGTGCTAATGGAACCACTAGGGGAACTGATTTCACGCACGTCCATATCCGCGTGGATAGATCGATCAGGTGCAACTAATCGCGGTACGGTTCGGTCTGGCGACGACTCTGATTAACTCCTTAACTGGAAACGTTTCGTTGCGCTCTGCACGACGCGTTTGTCCGACCGTCTTCGATAATCCGCGACTTCATTCGACTCGAGTTCGACAAGTATCGTTCGAGCGCACAAACGGTAGCTAATAGCTTTTAGAAACTCGCGTTTCACTTCTCCGAGATAATATTATGCCAGCGTGTGTCTGCGCGCACGCGCGCATTTTAAAAAATCAACAAACGCCAGAAAATACCAGTGGAAATATCAATGGTTTTTCTTTTTTCTTTTTTTTTTTTATCGAGCGATGTTTTCTGTGCAAATAACGCATTTGGTAAGCTAATGCAGCGACCAGCGCCCGAGGATGTTGAAAGTAACCGAGGTTTCGAACTTGCTCGAATTAGGCTAGATTTGAGCGCGTCGAAGTAACATATACACACAAGCGGGCAGAAGGTGATTCCTTGCAAAATAAAAATAATAAATAATAATAAACGTAGAACGAAATATTTTTTTACTCGAACTTTGTTAGAAGTGAAGACTTGTCAAATATATTTGACTTTGGCCAATTCCAGTGACAGAAAAGAATAATTGACGGATGTGGTTGTTTTGCGTACGAAAATAAGTAAAATGTTTTCGTTTGAAGTTACATTTCTGAGATAATTAACTTTGAATGTGTTTCGTCAAAAACTTGATAAATTACTTGATAAATTGTCAGATCTTGTACAGAAATTTTATTCCACGTTTTTTACTTGTTTCCGCACGTAAATTATTCCGTCACGTCGCGTCTAGAAATAAATTAACTTCAAGTCCTCTTAAAGGAATCGAATCTTCGATTTCGATTTTCTCGAAAATCCGAAGCCTCAGATCAGAAAGTCTTACTCTGTGTTCCTTTCTTTATCCCCTGCCAGCTTGTGCCTGTATCAAAATGTCGCCACACGAATATTTTTTAAATTCTCGTTTCGCAACTCGTTGGATGTCGTAACACAACACTCGCGCGAGATTGCACCGCGATCACGTATTTCTCTGTCCCGAAGTAATCACGTCTCGCTAAAATCTCTTCGCTTCCGTTAAAGAAGAAAGAGATGAAACCACGCAATCGGAGCCGATTGATCAACGGAACTAGGGCGCGTTCGCGATAGATGGATTTCCGAGCGATTCCGAGGGAATCGACGCCCACTGAACCGCGAGTCATAGAACGCGTGTAGATGACCCCGAACTGGGTACCTCGATAAGTGATTGCCAGCGATCGTTTCTTTCTTCCGATTCGTTCTCACTCGTTTCTGCTCTCGACGATTCTTTGTTCTTTCCCCCTCCCCTCTTTCCAGCGGATTCCTTTCAACGGAGGTAAAAAAAGAGAAAAAGTGCTCTCGAAAACAGTTATCCGACTCGGCATCCGCGGGATTTTCCTTATTACATCCGCCGACCAGAGAACAAATGAGATTTATCATAAGCAGTCGGCCTCGTGGATAAATCTTGGCCCGTCCCCCTGCCAAGCGAGAGCCAAGAACGAGAGCGGAGAGGGATGGGAGTAAAGGAAAGTACAAGGGATAACAACGGCGAAGACGGGCGAGAAAGTGAGGGAGTGGGAAAAAAGTCTCGGCAAGAGGAAGACAGTCGGGGGTTAAAGTGGAAGGTGGGAGAGGGTATGGCAGCCGTAGAATGTAATTTGAAAAGTTTTCTCGTTAAATTGCGCAAAATGCGTGCGGTACGCGTCCGCGGGACAGCGGGTCGTGCAGAGCAGAGACAAAGTGGACCCGACCGGTCGTCGCGGACGGACAATGACGCGCGCAGCGACTGATTTTAATTATGGAATCCGCGCAGGTAAAACGCTCAATTTTCCCATCGTTTCGCTGCCTTTGGCCCTCTTTTTTCGGTCGTATCTGCACGGCCGCTGCAATTTCAATCGAACCCACTCTACGCCGGATCCGCGTGTGTCCCTCTGCCACCCTGCTGCACCCTCATCATCCCCCACTCTCTCTCTCTCTCTCTCTCTCTCTCTCTCTCTTTTTTCTCTGGTTCTATCCCTCTTCGTTACCATCCCTCTGCCGCACGATCGATTTCCACTCGACTCCAGGAAAATATCGACGAACGTCGAATTACGATTCGCCGGTGTTCGTCGAATAACAAATAAAACGCTCGCGTACTTTCTCTCTCCCCCTCCCCCCTCTGCCGCGATCTTCCGTAACGTGGCGGCCGCGGACGGCGCGAGGGTAGAAATGAACAGTGGTGGGCTGTTGGGATGAGATGTCGGCACCGTCGGTATTACATCCTTCGACATTCACGCTCGGAATTGCATCCCGTTATCAAATTATCCTCGCGCGTTTCGCCCGCCGCCAGCTTTCGCTTCCGCGAATCTCTATCGCCCCCCCCCCCCCCCCCACGTGTCCGATCGCCCGCGATTATTTTCAGTTTTCGCTGGTGGAGAACCGAAAGTTGGATGAAAAATCGTTCCGAAGAGCAACGATAAAGTTGCAAAGTTGCTGTATCTTGCTGTTTTAGAAAGTACACCTTCGCCGTGTATTTTTCTTGAATTTACCAGACCTTGTCTTTCCCCACCCCTTTGTCTTTACACCCCCCGCCGACTATTAATTGTCCGGTGAACCGGAAAATTCCCGAGAGAACCTTTTCCTTTTCTCCGCGAGAACGAAAGAAAATAGACGGCCGAGCTTCTTTCAGCAAAGCGGAGAGAACGAAAGAGGTACGCTTGTCGCGGCAATTGGTCCGTCAAAGAGTGCGGAGCCATTTAGCTTCGCGAGCGAGTTCAAAATATATACCGGCCACGGCATTCGCCACCCCGAATTACTACCGGTCTGCATTTTCTCTTTGCTTCGTATGTGTGCGCGCCTAGGGGAGTAAAAAAAAAAAAAAAAGCCACGTACGTGGAACGCGTGAAACGGTCAGCCGGAAAATCGCTGTGCGAGGGAGAGAAAAACGAGAGCGCGCGCACAGGAGAGGAAACGACCACGCTGGACAAAGGTGTACGAGCGAAGAAAGGTCTCGACGAGGGAGAGAAGGACCCACGGCGAGAAGAAAGACAGAGTGCTACCGGCTCGGCTATTTTACGGGCCGGAGTAATTACGGTTTCGGTGTTTTCCGGTGTTAACAGTTGTATCTGGCCCTGACATCTACCTGACCCCTCTGTTTTCCACCATCCTTGCGGCCGGCCTCGCGGCCGGCCTCGCGGCCGGCCTCGCGGCCGTCGCAATTTTCCAATTCGGGAATAACGTTTTACCAGGCCAGGTCGTCCTTCCTGTCGTCTTTGTTTCTCTCCACCCTCGTTCCGATAAAATACGTCCCGACCGACACGGACTTTCCTTCTCTGTCCTTTGCGGAAACGCAAATTTTGCGACGAAAAAAAAAAAAAAAAGGAAATTATCGCGCCGCCACCTAGACTTACCAGACTTCCCAGAGACTAGAAATTTGAAACTTTATTCCAAAGAGAGAACTTGGACCGGGGTGGGGATCAGATGTCACTCTGATACTCGGTATCGTTGACACTCAAGCCATCTCTTTTGGAGATGGACTGCTCAAAGCATCGTGCACTCCCCGTCGGGGAGTTGAATATCACTTGGAATTGTTTATCACTCGATACTGGTCGATTTTGACACGTCGTACACGTCGGAGTGGACGAGACACCGTTTATACATTTCGGACAGAGAAGCTTGAATTTTAATTTGACGGTGTTTCAACCGTTGCGCGAGAGGGGCGGCGACGACGACGACGACGACGACGACGACAGCGTGCTGCTTCCACCCCTTTGCACGGAGGAAAGTCTTTCACGCTTTCGATGCAGGAGAGTGTTAAGGGTCGCACGAGTACATCGTTAGAACGTTAATTGCCATTCGGCGTGCAACGCCGGCATTGTGCGACGGTGTTTCAGACTTTTTAACAGCGTTCTTTCTTGTTACGATAATGGCGGTGTAAGTGAGAAGAAGGGTACAGGGTTCAGGGCGTGTTTTTGCGGGAATTCACGGTGCCCATTTGCCTCCTCCGTTCGCGTGGAAACCGGAGCTGAAAACAGTGCGACGCGTCGTGCTGTAACTTTCGTTCAATGAAACACTTTTATCGCCCTGACTAATGAAACACGCCGTGTTTTTTTTTTTCTTTTTTTTTTTGTACCAACGGAAGCATATTCAATTTCGACCGGCGAATTTTCATCTCGTCTGCAAATTACCATCTACAAAATTAAAAAGAAAATATATATATATATATATATATATATATATATATATATATCGAGCAAAGTAATTTGTAACTTTGCTTTCAGCGAGCGTCGGTCGGCGTGTTCGAAAAAAATCCGTGAAATTCGTCGAGCACCGAAGCACGGATCGTTCTCGAAAAGGACGCTCCGAATCGTCCGAATTCCCATCGGTGAAAGAATTTAATCAGCTCGTTAGGCGCGTGTATCCGTGGATCTGGCAGGCGGAAAAAAATTTCGGCAAATAAGTGATTGCGAAGTGGTCGCGAATAGACCGGGCAGGATCAGAGGGATGATCCAAGTTCGAGGACGCGGCAGCTGGTTCGAGGACGACGTATATCAGGAGCACCCTCAAAGTAGCTCAACGACTCGTTATAAATTGTCGTCGACTGCTCCACCTTGGATTCTACGGAAACGACGCGGCGTAATGGCGTGGAGGAGATGGCCGTGGGGATGGGATTGCCTCTATCGGCAAGTTCCTTCCGACTGGTAAAGGAAGGAACGGAACGAATTAATTCCGTAAGGACGAAAACTTGAGAACAAAGGGGAGGGGGGTGGGAGGGAGCGGGGGAAGAGATGCTGGGATTCAAAGGACGCAATTGGATTCGAGAGTCCGGCGCGAGAGCAAGGGACGCGCTTGCACAGGCCTGTGTCTCTCTTTGCTATTCTGCTGATACAGTGGCGAACTTGTCCCATCGGCCTCGCGTCATCATCCTTTTTTTTTGTTCCCCTCGTTCTTTTCTTTCGTTTTCACCCACCCTCCTCCCCTGCCAGGCGCTAACCGAGAGTTTTGCGAGATTCAAAGTCAGCGACATCATCTTTCCTCTTCTCTATATCCGTGAATCGGGAATCTGTTTGGCAAGGCACTCTTTTTTTTTTTTTTTTTTTTCTTTCAATCCTTTGCGGTCCGAGCAATTTTCATCGTTTCGTCCCAACTAGTCCGCGCTACGTTGACAATTTTGTGTCAGTTTTGCTTCTGGTGTCGGTGATATCGCTTTGCTCTACTCACGAGTAGATAGTTAGTAGTTATTATTACTCTCTGAAATTCACGTTCAACATCAATCATATAATCACTGTCAACGTCTTCAAATGCATTTTCAGTTGCCGCTGTACGTACATTTACGCCACGGTCCAGTTAATAAATCAAAATTTTTAAACTTTCTTTGCGAGGACTTTTGTGAAAAATAAGACTCGCTATACTAGGGATTCTATCCCTGTGCGCAAAGACACCAACAATAAGCGATTTCTTTCGAAAACCACGATATCGAGATACACGACCAAATAGACAAGGAATATCTTGTTTTATCTCTGTTAGTCTCGACAAAGCAGCGCCGATGAAAAGAAATTGAAACGACGTGCATCACGACTCGCACGCAAAAGTAGGCGAAGCTACGAATCAGTTCAACGGAACGCCGCGGGTGCAAGTAAGCGCAGAAATGCTTCCGATCCGACGCGGTGGAAAGTTGGAAATTGCTGAATCGTTCTGTGAATCGCGTAGGACACTCGATGTTTCACAGCCAGCTGTTTAAAATTTATCGAAAGTACTTTTCTTGCGCTGTTTAAATAGCAGGAAGGCAAACGCAATTTGTCAAGGGTTTCTTGCGTGTCTGCGTGGTAGACGACTTTCGACAAAATGCTCTCTAATTACTGCTGAAATATCAGTGATATCGCAAGAAGTACCTAATGATTTCCTCGACTGTGTGGAGAAAAAGGTGCGGATCGAATTCACTGCCACTGGGAACGGAAAAAAAGCCGCAGCTCAAAGAACTTAATTGGATTTGCGACGAATCGACTGTGTGTGAATCGCGCTTTTAAAACGCTCTTCGCTCGCTAGTGAGTCAACGTCCAGAGGACGTTGTTTCGTTAAGTAGCGATTAAAGAATTTTGCAAATTGCTGAACAATCGCTCGGCATTATGCGTTTCGTGTAAGGAAATTGCGAAACATGTTGCGAAAGCGTTGTATTTTTCTTTGATATTTTTATAATATGAGCGCAGACTCGCGAAAATATCGAGAAAGAGCTTGAGCTTGTAGCAGGGAATTTTTCTTAATTTTCACAAGGAAACGTTTCTCCTAATGGAAATGGAATGTGGTAATTTTTTTATGCTATCGAGGAGGGAAGTTAAATTTAAGAAGTTTCTGTCAAAGGAGACGGTGTCTCGTAATTTCCTCCAGCCTAACGATATTTTGTCAAATCGAGACACGAATTTGCATCTTACGAAAGGTGTTCGGATGCTTCGAGAACGTCGACCAAGGAACCCCGTCTGGGTTCTTTCGTTCGCCGCGAATTACCACGGTTCGAGAGAATTTCGTGAATTGCGATTAATAGCTTGCGATAACGAGGTTACGAGCTGCCGACTAGCTACGTACGTTTTGCATAATTCATTGCGTTTTCGCAGTGTAGCGTTCGCAGAGCCGATTAACCGGGGAGACGTAATTCATGTCAGAATCGCGTTTTCATTCGCCTCTGTATTCTCAGCCGTCATTTGTATTCCGAAGAATGCTTCCTTCGAATTAAACATCGTCTGCCAAACGTAATCGCGCGGGGATCATTTGACGAGAGTTCGACCTTTTTCTTCCTCTGCCTTTCTTTCTTTATTTTGCTCGAGATCTTTGAAAAGGAATTGGCGATGATAACGCGTTCGTCGTAGGCGTGGATGGCATAAATTTTCGGAAGAGGAAGAAATCCCATGGTGGGACGTGTATTTGCGTAGGTATGACGATTGCAACGAGAATTTATTAGGTATGTTTACAGAGTAAACACGCGGGGGAAAGGAAACGTTTAAGGGAGAGATATTTACGAGCGTGCTAAGAAAGATAGAAAGTGTCGCGGATTAGTTCTAGAACCCAGAGATACGGGAGTTTGCGCTTCATTGTTGTGAATGTACATTCGCGAAAGTGTCAAGTCGCGAGGCGGAAATGTAACTTAAAAAAAAAAAATCTCCTTCGTCGAAAAACAGAGAAAAATTATATATTTTAGATACGCGTTTACATTGGGTTAAAAAGAAAAGAAGAAAAGAAAAAGATCATTACAATCTTGCTGATCGTGTATTATCGGGATGCTACTGTTGCGAATCGTGAAAATGTTTTATTCAAATCCACGCACGTTCGACCCTCGACAAAAATTTCACGATCATCCATTCGGTGGTCACCATAAATTTGCAGGAATAAATACGTCGATATTTCTAGCCGATGTCAGCTGAATCCTGAGCCCGATCTTTCCTTTCTACCCTTTTCCTCGTTGCACTGTTCTTCGTATTTCTTTTTTTTTTTTTTTTCCTTTCTTTTCTCATCCTGGCACTCTCCATTATCCTTGTTCTCATCTAATCCATATTCCGGCATTAAACAGTGTCTCTCTTTTTCTCTCTTTTGTCTCATCAACACCTTGTCTTTAAATTCCTCCGTTCCTCTTGGTTGTTCGTTTGCTCTCTTTTTTTTTTCCACTTCTTTGTATCTCATTTCTCGCGCATATTTCTATCTTTCTCTCTCTGTTTAATCCTACGGATCTCGTGGAATTCGCTGCGACTGGGTTCCTCGTTTTCGTTTCAACTCTTTCTCGCCAGATCCTTTCGGTTTTCTTCACTTTTCTGTTTCTCTCCTGTTTCAACGACGCCCGTTATCTTCAGTTGACACTTTCGTAGCGCATATTTCGCATTTTATTCAGCCTTCCTTCACTTTATCCCAGTTTTTCCTTTTAAAAAGCACCCAGGAGCACGATAAACAGCGTATAAATGTTCCCCTTATCGTTTCCTGTTTTCTTTTTTCCCCCCCTCCTCGTGTTAGCTTCTTATTTTTAATTTCCTGCTATTTTTCAAGCGCTTCCTCTCTTCCAGCCCGGTGGGCTACCGACTTTCCTTTCGCATACCGTCATCGCCTCTAATTTTCTACACCGCTTCCCCGTTTACTCGATCTCCGCCGTATTTCTTTCACCGGCGTTCAATAGCCCCCGTACATACTCCTCTCCGGAGTTGGTTCTCTCGCCGCTGCTTTCCCTGCTTTCCCTTTTTCTATCTCTCCCCCTCGTCTAATTGTCTTCGTTTTGACCCTCATTACAGACCATTTTTCTCGCCTCTGGCCACCCGCCCCGTTCTCGTACGACAATGACTCACCGTTCTGTCTCTTTATTTCTTCTTCTTTCTTTTTTCTTTCTTTTCTCTTTCTTCTTTTTCCCTCTCCCCTCTCGACCTACCACGTCGGTCGATTCCTTCCAGACTCGTATCTCTTCATCCACGTCTCCGCGTTGACCTGTTCCGCGCGTCTCTCGCTCCGAACGAACGTTTCTCCTACAACATTGCCCCCTATTTCTATTCAAATCCGTTCCCACACTCCCTCCGTTATTCTCCGGCAATCCTGCTCTCGCACTCTCCGCGTCTGTCTGCGTTTCCCTTTGCTACTTGCATGCCCACACCCTCTCCCTCCCAACGTGCTTCGTTCAACCTTTCGCTTTCTCTCCCTCTTTGACCTGCCCCTCCACCCCGGAGGATCGGTCCGCACCCCCTTGGCGAACCAGGGTGCACAAGCATCACCTCCGACGGCCGTGTGATTCCACGTGTGCGCTTCACCGTGACAAAGCCAGATTTAAGCTCCGCTTACGAGTCGGAGCTTTCCAGCTGGCTCGAAGCTCGCCGGAGCCAGGCTACACTGCTCTCTCTCGCCGCGCTACACGCTGCCTCTGACGCTGTATAACGATTTTCCTCCTCCTCCTCCTCCTCCTCCTGCCCCCTCACCCCTCCGCGTTTCGTTATCAGCCATAATAGACCGCGGGAACGTACGCGCGCGCCGAGATTTAGAGAGACGCTCACATGGTCCCCGCGAACGTCGAACGACAAGAAAAAAAGAAGAAAAGAAATGGATAAAAACCACGGGGACACAATGGCCGCCCTTTGTCGCGCGTAATGTGCCCCCGCGACTATGTGTCGTCGCCTGCTTGCCAAATATTTCCCGCGCTGCGTCCAGTATCCTCTTGTTTTTCCAAGGTATTTCGTCACTCGACGGTTCGGCGCGATTAAATTTTTCAACGAGTCGCGTATTTTTCTGCCACTTTGCCCGAGGAAACTTCGTCCTGTCTCCTGAAATTTAAACAATCGATGTCTGACCGAAATCGGGAAGTGAGGTTCGCGTGAAACGCGATTTTTCTTGCGCGCGCGCAAGCCCAAAGACGTAACTTAAATCTTTGTTGGTCTCTGCGAGACAATTGCCTCTTCGGTGTGTTGCTGCTTCGGTCGTGATTGCTGAACGGCGTGGAAAACACGTGGCTGTCGTCGCTGTCTCTATAAACCGCGCGCCGCTTTTAAACGGCAGCTTAAACCGAGTTTCGAGTTCCGTTATGTTATCGTTCGCGTACGCGACTGCTGCACCTGCGGTCGGGATTAATCTTCCATACCCGAGAGAGATAATACCGAGAATCGGGCATGCACGATGGCTGCTCTCGGTCGACGTCTAGCAGCGAAATTTCTTTCAAGGTTAGTGGGTTATTTCTCGAAATGGATCGATCGAAGCTGGCAGGAGGTGATGGATGAAAAATCGAATAATTAATGTTTGCTTCATCGACTAACTGCAAGTGGCAATTAATTCTCCGTACGGATCGATAGTTCCTCGGATAGATAGGAATTCGATCGTTGTACCTCGATCAAAGAATCAACGAGCTGCCAAGTGAATAGGAAATACACTCGTTAATTGCGAATCTCGGCCACGCATAGAATTTCATTTCGTTGGAGAATAACAATCAAGATTATTGTATATATTGTAGAGATATAGTATAAATAATGTTTTAATTTAATGAAAGTAAATAATTAAACAAGACAGATTACTTTCAATACAATAAATTACACGAATTAACAGTTCAAATAAACTCTTTCAACAACACAGTGCGACACTTTTTAACAATTCTCTTTCAACTCTCTTTGGTCTTTTTTCTTTTTGAAAAAGAAAAGCGCTCCATGCCTACGTTGGACTTGTCGCGTCACATTCATATTTTATCATACTTCTGTGATCAACAAACAGGCCATCTGTTATATTTAAACATAGCTGAAATTATTACTACAGATTAATTGTAGTAACCGGTACTACGATGTTACTTTAAAATTCGTTAAGTTCTTTCCACGAGAGAGAAATTTCGTCACCGGGGACGCGCTTCTGTCTGAAACGATCAGCGAGAAAAATTAATTTAAACGAAGCCAGAGTTTCAATTGAACGAGGCCGGCAGAGGGACGGGTCCCGATGAACCCTGTTTACACATCCTGTGGGAAGAGGCAGAGCCAGAGTTTTGGAGAAGTCGACGAAAAAAAAAAAAAAGAGAAGGAAACGACGATGCTTGTCGAACGACAGAAACAGGACGAAGGACGAGAGAGAGAGAGAGAGAGAGGGAGAAGGAATGAAATAGGAGGTTGACACCCCTCCAGCGTGTAATTCTGACGAGCTGGCAATTCGATCCTGAAACAGGACTCAGGAGACGGCATAAACCTTCCTCCACGCTCGTTTGTCCTTTCTTTCTTCATTTTAACCTTCCTCCCCGTTCATCTCTTCCGCCCGACACTTCACGATCCTCGTCCGTCTGTCGACTATTTGTCTCGCGAACTTCGCCGTCTTTTTGTCCCCGGCGGTCCCCGATCTGTTCCCCTTAAAGATTCAATTTGATTCACTCACCGTGAAGAGCCTTCAGATATGCCTTGCCGGCATTGATCAGCTGCCTCGCCCCTGGGTTGAACTTGTCCAGGATGTTCTGCAATCAGAAATGTAAAACGTGTTTATCGCCGTTTCTTCGACCGTTCTCTCTAACGCACCGGGTAAGGTTTAGGGACATGTTCCCTGAAGTTTCGACCACGTTCGAGGGAATAATTTATCGAGAATCGAGAGTAAATTGGTAGACGACATGAATTTTGGATGAACTTTTGGACGACCATTCGCCACGCGGTCCTTTGGGGCAGCGGGCAATTAAAAACGAGATCGGTCGCGCCAAATTCTCGGGACCAAGTGTTTCGTTTCAATTTTCACCGCTGAACACGAGTCTACAATAAAAGGACAAGGACGAATTGGGATTGGCTGTTAAAAATCTGGCTGCACGAAGATCGAACGAAAACCTTCAATTCGATCGGCAAAGTGATTTTCTATTCAACGAAATTGCGACGAACGATCCTGCTTTTAACGCGGAATCGATCAATTTATTTTCCCGCGCGTTTTATGTATAAACCGCGCGGCATCGTCGAAATTGCTAATTGGCTAAAATGATAGATGGCAGGATACGGGACGAAGAACCCGCGAATTCTCGACTTCGTAACGATCCTGGTTTTTCCCAGTATAGTATAAATAGCCGGCCACGCAATGGCAATTGCGCCTGTATTTGAACAGAGGCCCGTCAGGCGCACGTCTTCGTCAGGCCTTGATCGATAACTGACCATATATTGGCTGACCAAGTGTTAACGAGCATGAGCTAATCGGGTTACGTCACTATGACGAATTAGTTTCCCGAGCAAAAGTCGGGCCTTCGGCGAAGGCTACTCCCGACTGCAGAAAAATTTCCATTCACCGAGTGTTACCGCTTTAAAATATTCTCGACCGCTCTTGTAATTCTGTAATTCTTAATTCTCGCTCGAGACTCTGCGCAATTGTCACGCTAAATTCCCAAAATTCCCCGAAAACTGTGACCGAGACTCGTACAAGAACGTGACCCCCCCAAAAAAATCGAAAAGATGACAAGCGTTCAACCCCTTGCGCTGGCAACTGGTTCGCGGACCATAACGAGTGACCGAACCGTACACAATAAAGTCGTCGCTTTTTTCGTGATATCACTGGATAGAAATTATTAAACTTGTCATTTATTTTGCCTGGGTTGCATTTAAATATACTTAAAACGGAGGAAATGTTGCAACTTGGGACAAAAAATTCTCGACGTGCGTGGCAAGAGGTTCGTCTTTAAATTTTACTCCGTTCGACTTAGAGTCGAGCCTAGTTAACCGATACTCTTTTGAACGTAACACTTTGATAATTTCCTATTCGTAAATCTTCATTTTTAGTCGTTAACCCCTTGACGATAATGCGAATTAAATGAAATTGACTTATTTTTCATTTTAACATTTTAACGTAAACTTAGCAAAGACAATTTTTATACTCTTGTTATATTTATGTCGTGGACAAACATGAACAAAATAAATAGAAAGAATTATTACAGAACAAATTAATATTCTATTTAATAGTCTTTAGGAAACGCACGACGTCTCTCGTCTTTTCTTTCCGACCAGTATGGATATTTAGGTATTTTACAACATGTAGACTCGTAGTCTCTGACGATTCTACCAAACTAGCCCGTCGAAATTAAACGTCGCGCATTTATTTCTTGAAATTCAACGAGACCACTCCCATCGTGACGGTCGTTCGCTGGTCACAGACGAGAAATAACTCTCGCGTGTTCTCAGATTCGAGTTACCAACCTAATCGTAAAGTGGAGAAGAGTTCAGGAACCTCCCTCTGCGTTTCACTATCCTCGACGTTGAATTCACTCGCTAGCGAGTAAGCTGCGAAATTCAGAGACGTTTGCTCGTCGCCTCGTCAACGTTGTCGTCGTCGTCGTCGTCGTCGTCGTCGTCGTCGTCGTCGTTGTTGTCGCCGCCGAGGCGGACAAAGCGCGAGCAAACGGAGCAGAAAAGTAAACCGAAACAATGTCGGGGGAAACTTGGCGGTCAGTTGATGGGGCTGGCAGATGCTTGAATAAACAGAATTCTCGGGGACGTGCGCGGCCGCACGAATAACGAGAGCCGTAGCTACTGACTGACGTGGTTGCATGCTATCAGGATGAGCGTGTACGAACGCCTGCGGCATTCCACCTTTGAGGACGAGCGTTCGCCGTCTTCCTGCGTCTGTCTCTTCCCTCTCTCTCTCTCGCTCTTCACCCTAGAAGAGCTCCTTTCACCCGACCGTGAAAGCGTGTCGTGGCGTTCGACGTCTCCCGGAGAGAGAAAACGCGGTCCCAGCTAGCTCGTGTTTTGCCGAGAATAAAGACAGAACAGAACAGAACAGAACAGGCGGGGAGAGCGGGCGATTAATGCCAAAAACACCGAAATTCTGGCGACACTAGAGGCTAATAAGGGGTTGCACAGTTTGCACGGTTTGTCGCCGATCCTCCCGGCACTCGCGCAAGAATGGAACAAATTGCCTCGTCCGGGAATGTTAATAACCGTCTGCCTCTCTGCTCTCCGGCAGTGTAATGATCCCAGCGCTGTGAAAACTGGAGTAATTCCACCAACCAGTGCGCCGGTAACTGGCAAATTCGCGGAATTTTGAAGTTTCGCGGAAACTTTGCCACGGCTAAATTGATAGTAATTTTCGCGGTTTCCTATCGCGTCGAGTTGTTTCGCAGCCACGAGAGAGAGAGAGAGAGAGAGAGAGAGAGAGAGAGAGAGATAAAATACGATCGAAGGGAAAGTTCAAGGGATACTTGGAGGTTGTAGTTGGTTGTCTGATTGCGTATAAATGCAGCGCGAGCGTGCGCGCGTCGTGTGAATGCGCGTTGAAGATAAACGGAATCACGGTCGAATAAATTTTCGTACAACGCCCGGTTATAAATGCGATCCCGAGCAAACAGCGGTGGTCCAGACACGCCGTTGCAACCTCGCGCAAGTTTCGGCCGGTGGATCTGGTTTGAATTTAATGCTCTTTGAAGAAATTAACGTCACGAGTGTAATAATCCGCGCGACGCTACCGTTTTCTTTTTTTTCTTTTCCCCTCCTCTTTTTCTTTTTCGAGAAATCTCTCGTATCAGTCTCCTTTTTTTTCGTTTTTTTTTTTTTTTTTTTTCAACCGGGAAATCTGCGCCAGCGCGCACCGCCTGTATAAAAATAGTAATTCCACGTTATTCCGCGCGGATTGGAACTCCCGCGATCGAAGAGCCAACAACCATAGTGGCTCGATGAGAATGAAACCTATCAAATTTCAACCAGTATTTTAGCGCGTTGATCACCGACGATCACCGACGTTCCTCTTCTCGAATCGAAGAGTCGAAGAATCGAAATGAAAAAAAAAAAGAAAAATTAAAAGACTAGGCTTTCAACTTGCCTGCGTTCGAGATCGTTCAAGAACTCTAATTACGAGAGGAAAGTATATAAACTACTCGCGTGGTAGTCAATGTTAAATTCAAAAAAAAAAAAAAGAAAAAAAAATCGCGAAATGAAACACTTCTCGAAATGGAGGCGATAGAAATCTGATTTCGGGAGTGTAGCACGTTTACGATGACAGCGCATATCCTTTGGCGGAAGGAATGACGGGTTCGCGTTGGAGCGTAGAGCAAGGAACGTCTTTGCTTATCACCATTATATAATTTGGTTGGGAACGTGGCAGCGCGACCGGTAGAACGGTCAAAGGGCCGACTATTCTCTCATGGCCAGTCCCACCGGTGCACCGGCGCTGACTCGAATTCGAAATTCCTCTCCTGCGGAGATGATTACGGCGGATACGTACACCGGCCATATCCATTATGCCGCTACGATCCGTGGAGGATTCCGCTTCTTAGATTCGACCAGGATTTTGCTAATTAGATGCATTGCATAATGCGGTACATTGTCAAATGTGCTGAGCTAAATCTAAAACGACGTTTAACGCGTCCCGGGTCGGACCGATTTTTTTTTTGGTTACTTTCCGTTTAGGTCACGCTGTTACCGATTAATCGGTTTGCTCCTGAAGCGTGTCTCGCAATTGTTACAATAGTGCAAAAACTATTAATTATCAGGAAAAGTGGTCTAAAGATGCATTACAGAACAAAGCATTAAGTACATTTAATTTTAAGATATTGTTTCATCAAACAATTTTTTTAATGATGTTAGAATCAATTTGAAATAATACATTTTGTTCCAAATATTTTTAGTAGAGAATAGTAATAATTTATTGTGCAAATTATACGATACCGTGCAATAATACTAAATACTAATGAATAATATTTACTTTAACGTTATTTTGATAACAAATTTTCAACTCTTTTATCGAATTGAGTCAATCTTAACAGACAGCTGGGAAAAATGATCGTCAATGCATGACATTATAAACAAATATTTATAAAGTTCTTCGTTTTACAATGAAAGCTCTAAATGGCTTGAAAGTGTTAATTATTTATGCGAGACTCTCGAGTACAATTTAATTTGATCGAAAGGAAAGCTTCTGTTAAAATTTCCAAGCGTGCAGATTCTCTCTCTCTATCTCTCTCTCTGTGCGTGTGTTTCTATAACGTGATCGGTGTTCCACAACGTAGTGGCTATCGTTTCACTTTATATCCAATTAGAAAATCCAATTTTCCACGGAGATTTAATCGGAAGGAGCCGTGGAATGGAACGTTTTCTGCGACACATGGGAGCCCCGTTTGAATCATTGGGGCTCGGTTAAATCGTTGGGACGTCGCGC
Organism: Frieseomelitta varia; assembly: GCF_011392965.1. NCBI lineage: Eukaryota > Metazoa > Arthropoda > Insecta > Hymenoptera > Apidae > Frieseomelitta > Frieseomelitta varia. The sequence goes on along the minus strand of NW_025110797.1, from coordinate 211,592 downwards.
GCGTCCGGGGCGCGATTTCGCGGGCCACACGGTCGTTAAAGCTTGGAGAATTTCGTCGAACGTCGGCGACTGTCCGAGGGTTTAATCCGTGCGATTGCCATTTCGAGAGGATCGGCGGTGTCACGAGACAATCGTTTCAGACCGAATGAAAACGTCGGGTTCGTTCGTTCGTTCGTTCGTACGGCCGGCCAAGCACAGTGTCAGCTTGGAACGTGCACGAGAGGTGAACGAACGATGGAAATTCAAGTGGTCCTCCGCTATTCGAAGAAAACGACTTGTTTGCTCGCCGATATTGCGCCCCATTAGGCAACATTCCGCCGGTCGAAATGCCACATTTTGCCAGACGTCCGTGGCGAGCGACCCTACTTTTCCATAGGCAGACATTGTCCTCTTGGCTGTGTGCTTGTTCTCGGGCTCGTAACGTGTAACGCTTATAGTCCGATCTAAGCGTCGTTACTTTGAAGAATCGCGCGTGTGCTCGCCGAAACTCTCGTCCCTAAGTATCTCGACTTCAAATTCTTCGCCGATACAGTATCGCAAAGATTTATCAGCGGAAAAAGGAAAAAAAAAAAAAAAAAGAAGAAGAAACGAAACATTCACTGTGTGCAGTCCACCCTAAATTACCTCGAGCCTTGCTTCCTTTCAGTCGGTTAAATCAGTCGTACGCGGTTTAAATCTAGTCGATTGATCTTGGAATCCGGTAGCAACACGGGCTCGAAAAGGATTGACGCCGTTGAAAGGAGATTTAAATGAAACGTTTCGCTCACGGATGGAGCGAGGCAAACGAATACCTTTAATGGAATTATCGGGCGATCTAATGGAATCGCCGGTATTCCTCGATGACTCGCGAACGATCTCGGGGGGGGGGGGGGGGGGACGGAGCATTGCTCGGCAGAAGTACCAACTGCCACGCGAGTCGGCAAATTTACCAACGCGAGATCCTTTCAGAAAACCGGTTCCCCTCGGAAAGCACATCACATCCTTGACCTCGCCGCTTGTTGGAAAAAAAAAGAAAAAAAATTAATATCCCCAAGTACCGTAAGTACGTCAATGTTAACTGTCGCGATACGTTCGGGAATACTAATTTACAGCGTCGTTTCTCGTTGAAGAGAAAAGAAAAAATCGTAGATAATCAAAGGCATTCTTGTCGAAGCGACAGTAAATTTTATCGCTGTTTCTTTTTTTTTTTTTTTTTTTTTTGTTTTTTTTTAAATAAAATAAAGTTTAAAAAATAAATCTCTGTAGGCTTACATGTCTACTCCTAAAATTGACGAAGTTATGGTTGTTTGAAGGACGCGACGACCGGCGTCATTTTTACCGCAATACTAAACTTGAAAGGCATTTTTCTGGAAACTATGTTTTTCAAAAAAACGGTGTCCATGATATCTGAAAATCTACTTGACCAATTGATTCAAAATTTTAAGTACGCATTTAGCACACGTGTGCCTATAGTACAAAAAATTTTATTTTTTATACTTTCTTAGGCTTCCGAAGTTTAACGAAAACATGCAAAAATCGATGATCGAACTTCAAAGTATCGCTACTTTTTTAATTACCGACTTTCTTCTTTTATTTTGGTACCTGTTATAGTCAAACTCATACTAATTAAGGAACATTCACGTTTTCTTATTTCCGACAAGCAGAAAGGTCGAAATCATGACTTGTGGACTATGTTTGAGAGTATGCAGTGCCACTAATTTTAACTTTTTTTGTTTCAAAAAAAATTTTAAAACGTCGTTGAAATACGTACAAATAAACCTTGTCAATTTGACTGCAAAAGATATAATAGTTTCTTTGCAAACAATTCCCTAACAAAGTTAAAAAAACACGCATTTCACACGACAATACCCTCTTAACTCTGTTCGATAGGTTTCAAGTATCAATTTCTAAAAAAAAAAAAAAAACATATATTTATTACTCCATACCGCGCGACGGAATTTATAATTATTACTTTACGAGAAACATTAAAACGTTTCTGCCGGTGGATAATTTCGTATTTTCCGTTTCTTTTTCTTTTTTTCTTTCTTTCTCTGAAATTTTATCCGCAGACGGGGTAAACTGAAACTGAAAAAGATGAATTTGCGAACGCGATGCTTTAATCTTCCAGTATTTTCTACGTGTCCACGTACACGCATGAATGTATAAATTTGACATCCGAGTGCTATCGTCGAGAACTATCGTTTCACGAAGGGGGGGTGCACGAGGGTGAACTTATTTTATGCCATTATTACACCGGCGTTGCCAGAATAAACGGCAGAGAGTAGTAATGGCGCAATATCTCACCGGCTAGTCGGAACGTGGAGTTATTTTTCTGCGGGACGAGCATTAGACAGAAATTTTTGGCATAAACGGGAGCGACGTATTGCGCCCGACTCACTACTCTGGGGGGGGGGGGGGGAATTTCATTTGGCTGAACGTTACGCTCGTTTCCACCTCGAGATATATGTGTTACGCTCCGGTACTCTGTTTTTGACGAGCGGAATTTTTGCAAAGTTCGTTCACCTTGATCTCGAGAAGCTGGACGTTTTCGTCGATTTTTTTTTTTCGAGAAACAAAGTTGCGTCGATCGTCGTCGGAATGAAAGATAGATGGCTGGTGGAAACGGAATGGAATAGCAAAACAGTGCACTTCGATTTCAAGCAATACCGTTACAAGCCACGCGGCTGTTACCACACGTTGTGGCCACAATGGCGGTCTCTCCATTGGAAGCGTTTTGTTCGCGATAAAAGTGCCTCTCCTAGCTCCTGCCGTTCTTTTTGTCCTCTCTCTCTCTCTCTCTCTCACTCTAGATTCGCTGTAAACAGATCACGTACCGTGCATATAACCGTGGAAATTCTGCCCGAGGGGCAAGAGAACGTTTTAGAAAAATGCGTCGCAGCCGCGTGACGCGATAGCACACGACGAGCATTCGACGTATCGAAGCCATCTCTCTCTCTCTCTCTCTCTCTCTCTCTCTCTCTCTCTCTCTCTCTATTTCTTTTTCTCGGGCCAAGGAACAGAGACGACAGCTCGAAGACAGATGAACGGAATTTCATTAAACGTTTCCGTTCCACTGCCGTGGAAAACATTTTGTACGCATTCTGTCGCCGCGTGCAAAATTTTGTGACGTTCGTCCTCGATACCGTGTGCCTTCGTAAATACTGAAAAGACGAGATCCTTTCTGTCCACGCGTTCTTGACCACCAGTGTCATCGTGATTTTGCACGGCTCAAGGTCCCATCCTTGACGATCGATAATTGGAAATGTTCTAGTTGGTCGATCGTTTGCATCCAATTATCGTCGTGCGCGACGATCGACGATCTGTCAGTCACTTTGTATCTCGACCCATTTGTTTCATTGTCTTCTTCCTTTGAAAATGTTGAAAATTTCAAGACTGCGAGAATACGCTTCTTCTAGTTAACACTGGAACTTTAGCATAGACTCTCGAAGCATAAAATTTTTGAAAAGAAATAAAGAAATCGTTGAAGTTGAAAGCAAAGAAATGGTGAAATGTTATCACACAATGGAACTGGTACAAACTTTTATTTGCACATTTTGCGAAAAATTGTTCAATTCGCGTCCACTAAATATCTAACGAAAATTATGAATTGGTCGTTTGAACCGCTCTCTGATGGTTCCCATAGTGTTGAAGGATGAATCAAGTATTTAATTCCACGAGAGATAAAATAAAACCTAGTAGTGTTGAAGAATCGAAGATTCCCGGATTACGGTAAATCGACGTAGAAAACGAATATTAAACGTCGTTTAATTACGATCGTGTCTTGCCGCACGTTTATTACGAAGCATCGCGCGAGAAATCGAAGGTGCGGAGGAATGCGGATTGGCAGCGGACGCGTTGTTTCCTGAATTCTCAGCGGCGCCCGGCTGAAAAATCCGGCGACCGTTCAAGGATGGCAGGAAGGGTGCTGCAGGACGTGAAACAAGGTCAACACCGGGCGCAGCGGCGAGGTTAAATTTAACCCGGTACCGATTCCGTTATAGTCCACATAACTGGCCAGGCTGGCTAACCGGCGCTCGGACAAGAAAATGGAAGCAACACGAGCAACATGGTTTCTCTTATTGGCAACCAGTTGGTCTCTCCTCTCCGCCGGCAGTAAAAAGAGCGCGGACCAAGACAGAGAGAAAGAGAGAGAGAGAGAGAGAGAGAGAGAGAGAGAGAGAGAGAGAGAGAGAGGAAGTCATCAGACAGACGAGCGCGAAGGAGAAGGAGAAGGAGACGAAGAAGAAGAAGCCAATGAATGTCGACTAACGGTACGCGATGCATGAATTTCGCGATGTATCGGTGCGCTCAGCTCTTGTAAATGCCATTCGACACGTGTAGAAGCGTGTTCAGGGCTGTGGTAACGACGTTCGAAACCCCGCGTTGTTTCCCAACTTGCTTTCCACTTTTTTCTTCTTTTCTCTCTCTCTCTTTCTCTTTATATTCGATCCTGATTGTGTTTCAGAGCATACCTCTCATTTAGTTTATGGACAATCGAGCATAACTATTTGGATGTATAACCCGCGTCTTAGGCGAGTTAGGCGATCGTTCCATTTCCATCGATTCGAACGTCAGAACGAACGGGTCGATTGGTGCGCGACGAGTTTCGAAACTCGGTAACGTTTCAATTCGATAATTCCACGGTGCTGCTCGAAATCCACGGCCCTTTCGCGCCAGCTGTGGCATACTCCGATCGTCGAACATAGTTTTGCTACGACCGCCGTTAGTCCGTGCGTCGAAATGAGATTTAACGTTCGTGAAATGTTCACAGTAAATCGCGTGATCCGTTGCAACACGAGTGAGAAGAGAGAATGGAGGGATATCCTTGGAACGTGGAAGTTTCCACAAAGTCGCCGAGCTACGATGATGGAAAAGGTACGATGAATTTTATAAATCCATCACGTAACACGTACCTTTCGTTTCGTTTCGTTTCGTTTCGTTTCGTTCCGTTTCGTTTGTTTTCTCCACTTGCCTCTTTCCACCAGGGGTGTGGAGGTTGTGTTTCTACGTTTGTTCGAATTCTGCGCCTTGTCCCTCGCAACTTTTCAGCTTCAAAAGGGAACAAAAATATCGTTAAACCGAGCCGTACCGCGCATGAATCGCTGATACGTCTGCCTGTCTTGCTCGCAGCCTGTCCCTTTCTTTCTCTCTGTTTCACCCGCTCACTCCGGCTCTTCGATTCTCTGTTTGTCTATCCGTGAATTCATCCTGACTATCTGGGAACGCCATCGACTGATCTGAATTTCAGATTTGCCCGTGCCGCGCGCTCCGGCAAGTAACGCTCGAGCCTGGAAACGTACGATCTGTCAGCGCGCAGGAGGCGAGTTGTAACGAATGTAATTTTTGGCCTGTGTGTGTGTGTCTGTGTGTGTGCGTATCGGTTACTGGTAACAGTGCGATATGGTGCGGTGTACACCGTGTGCGGTACACGGTTGGTATAATAGCGATGATAGATGCGAGTTGCCCGCGCGCACGCCTTTGTGACTCGCCGGGGCTTTCTCAATAAACCCGGGAATGAGTTACATCCTGTTAAAGGGACTTTTCGGGATTAACTTCGCCTGTGATCGACAGGATCGCGGATTTAATCCTGTGACCGCTCAGCCATTAATACCGTTTCATCGAACGGCCACCTCCAAGGCATTATAAACATTTCCCTTTTTTCACGGCCAAACGTATATATCTCTCGCTCTCCCATCGGCTTTCCTCCCTCCACTCCCCACCCTCGCCACCCCTGTCGTCTGTCAGGCGATACAAAATTTCTCACGAGAGTTTACTCTCTCTTCCTTTTTTCGCTAATTTTTTACAGACGGTCAGAAGCTTTCTCTTCCCAAAAGATTCCTTTTTAAATCTATGAAATAAAAATATATATAAATTATATATATATATCGTTCGGTCTTACCGAACACAATGATGGTCAAAATGTGATGCGAGAAATAAATTCATCGAGCCAGGGACAATGAACTCCTGTCTTGTAACTTTTCTACGGCAGGGACCTGCCGCGACCGTATTTCATATTTCAAACTGACATTTCCGTATTGTAGTCATATTTGACTCTTAATTCCAAGGCTCGATGAGTTTCTTTATCGCATCGGTCCCCACCATAAACAGGACACTAATAAACCGGCAGGACACGGAAGATAAAACCGTTAGTTCCAAGAAGCAATTGTCAAATTTACTTCTTGGAACTGACCCTGAAAATGTTTGGAAAAACCCACACCTTTCCGATCACAGGATCGGAAAGGAAACAAAGAGGGCTCGGATATATAAAAGCCGACTCCGAAATAAAATAAAACAGTCTTATTCACACTTTCAAATCGCGTGTTTGCCGGTTCGCGTCCTCAAACCCAGTGCATTCCAGGGATTCAATTCACACTCTTTAATCAATATCAATATCAAACTTTACTTTGAACTAGCTGCACTTCATTAACGTTGAAGGCAAGCGAGCCACCGATCGGCTCGTACGTCAAGAAAAGAGAATACGTAGAACTAGATCGGCACGCTACATATATAAAGAAAGATACATGAACAACAGTTGTCAGACAGAATGTTCGCCCCCGTGAATCGATAGATTATGTAAATCGAAAGCTACTCGCCTCTCGTCGGCGATATTATAATTTTTTCCCAGCTGACGAGTCGAGCGTAATTTACGTTTACGCGGCGCGAACTAAGTTCGTACATCGGAACGAGCTTAGTTCTCGTGAATCGGACGTGGAAAACTTTCTACTCGAACGAAACTGCGACGACGAGCCGCGTTTACCTTCGTCGTTGCGACGTTACCGGAGGAGAAATATGATTTTATAGTCTGATTTTATACGTGATAATTGGAAAGCGACGAAAGTGAAACGGAACTCTTTTACCTTGGAAAACGTGTCACGATCGATTATACCAGATCGGAGGGATAACACGCGAGTCGGAGGAAAAATGGAACGCGTTTCGATTACGTTCTGAATCAGAGATGCGCTCTCTGCCATGAGAAATCTGCCACGACCTTGATCCACGATGCTCGATTTGTGCATCACGAGCAGTCGGATAAATTCCTCGGTATAAATTCGTTCGCCGGTGTCGTGAACTCCGTCCAGGTGCGGCTCGTAATCGTAAACGAGCCGGCAACATTGGTGAAATGTACGTTTGCTCGACCCGCGTAGCGTCCTGAACGGATCATTTCCGTGACTTTTATGACACGTGATGTCGTTGTATCCTCGCGGTGGAAAACCACTCAGCCGCGCCTCATGGCCCTTCCTCCCGTCGTAAAGTATTCTTTTAAAAGTATTCCAAGCTACCTTGGTTACCTGAGGTACCTTGTACAAAGCGAAGAACTAAAAAAGAGAAAAAAGGAAAATTGGAATCGATCGCTTTTCGATTTTTCTCAAGTTCTGCCGCTCTGCCGGAAGAGAAACGAGCGTTTAACCAAGCAACGTTACAACACCGGTGGAATGAACCGATGCAACGAGTACGTTAATTTGCATCGGGCGCGATACGATTTTAAGCTCGGCCGAGTGTGAATTATTTCCGGATTAAAAGCGATCGGGACGAACGATGGAAAGTCGAAAATTTGAAAGCGAGCTAGCGAGCACGTGTGCGCGCGCTGGCTTCACTGGCTGTCTTCTCGCTGGCGCGGCCGAGTAACGAAGTTTCACGTTGCAACAATTTTATTTCGGCGGAACGCGCGAAAGCTTTCAACCGTGGCGAAACGCCGAAGAACACGAGAGAGAGAGAGAGAGAGGGAGGAAAATCTTGCGAGACTCGGCTCGTTTGCCACTGCGGCGCGCGAGCTAGGAAGGAACAACGAGAAGGAAACGTTCATAAATATCGGAATAAGGGGGCCGCGTGAGAAAAAATGCGCGTCGCTGTGATTCCTATTTATGACCCCGGATAAGTCAGCAGCCGGAGAAATGTGGAAGAAACCGGAGAGAAAAACCGGCGAGGGAAAGATGTAACCCCCGTGTCCACGACTGGGGCGCGAACCGTCTGAATTATGCACATTTAAATCACAGCCGGCTTGCGCGAAATTGCGATAAACAAGTTCGGCGGTGGCGGAGGCAATTTTCGGCGGAGGATCTGCATTTTTTTTTGCAAAACGCGCCATGCCACGCTGGGAAATTCCAAAGTTGAGGAAAGTTACTTTGATTAGTGACATTTTCGTTCGGCATCGTCGTTAACCGCTTGACAACTGACTGCGGACCATAACGAGTGACCAAATCGTATACAATAATTCGTCGCTTTCTTCTTCTGTCGAACTCGTCGATATGACATCGCTGGATAGAAATTATCGAGAAGTAATAAATTTATTATTTGTATTGCCTGGGTTATACTTTAATATGTTATACTCAAAACGGAGGAAATTTCGGGACGAAAAATTCTCGATTGAGAATTTGAATAATTGCATTGTTTTTGCGATTAAACAAACCCAGTGCGGATGTAATTATTTCCAGCAAGTAGGTCCAGAAAGAAGCTTCTTGCGACATACTTCCAGTCGATATGCTGTCTGATAATGCACCAAATAAATGTACGGTGCGAGCCACGTGGTAACGTTTCCGGCTGAATTTTTCGGTGGACGCGAGGACGAGTTTCGATCGCGAGTACCCGAGTGAAAAACAAATTCCCCGGACGAAACTGGCTGCGATTCAGCCGGGTCAAACGAGAGAAAGAGAGAGAGAGAGCCTTGAGCGTCTAATTATCCTCTTCAATTTCATCGATCCGGTTGGGAGTGGTAGCCGGTCTAGCACTGGTTTCCAGCGCTGTGGACGAGCGTTCGTGAAATTCCTCATCGGTCAGAAAGCTTGGCTCCAGCGCGCGGCCAACTCCAATTGAGGATTAAATTAAATAATGACAAGGACCGCGACTGCGCGAGCCTTCGACGTGCATTCATACGTACGTATATATGTACGTATGGCTTTAAACGAATCGCCAAAAAAGACCAGGCTACGAGCTACTGGATTTTAAATAACAAACCCCGCGCCCATCCCCGCGCGTCGCGTGTAATTCTGCTTGGAAACGGACCATCGACGAAGAGAAATTAACGAATTCGCCGTTAGATGGGAACGATGGGACTTCAAAGGGGCGTCTCTTAACCGGATGAAACGCGAGGCCGGGACTCTGTGTTTTTGCTCCCTCTTGCTTCCTCCTCCGGGGCGGATTCAACCTGGATTACTCGTTCCCGAAATAAAACGTGGGAATGAAATTAGGAAAAACAGAGGTGGAGAGAGAGAGAGAGAGAAAAAGTGAGATCTGAATGTTTGATAAAACCTCGTGATTGCAGTTTCGTGGCTCTCTGCCGATAGAACGTGGAATGCAGAGGAGAGGGAAACAGTGTCTTCATTCTCGACGCTTCTAGGGATAAATAAAGAAAAACAAAGAAAAGTGGGAGAACGATGAACGAACGTAGAGTTCGTTGAATTATTGACTCGACGACGTTGCGTTTGTTTAATATCTCCTCGGAATGCGGAAATACGTAAGCGTAAGATAACATCGATATTCGCTGTTGAATTTATTCATACGTATTCCTCGCCATAGATACGGAATTTATTCGCAAAAACACCTGCTATTCGGTGTATTTTGTTCGGCGAATCGATACCGAGACAACAGTCGTCGCGTCAAGTGCAGATTTCTCTAATTTCCAGCAAGTTGCAAATCTACGTGGGGAAAAAAAAGAGGGGGGAAAAAAAAATTGCAAAGGGGAAAGGGTTAATCCTCGATAAAAATTCGGCTCAACTCCGTCTTCAACGCTCCTAGGTCCTCCTTGGACATCTAAATTTTGCATCACGCTGCTTGCCTCGAATCTGCCGGATCGCACGGTCCGCCGTTAGGTACATAACATTCCACTTACGAGCCCAGCGTCGTCAAATTTCGTACTCGAACGCGTCGAATATTTGATGAGCTTCCGGCGTAACGCGTTACGGCCGCCGTTGAGGGACCGGATAAGCCAAATAGATCTTGGGAAGCGTCGGAGAAACTGGAGATCGAACGAGATGAGGCGACGAGACGAGACGAGACGAGACGAGATGAGACGAGACGAGACAAGACGAGACGAGGAGGCGAAATGCGAGGAGACGGGGAAAGAAGGAGGCAACGGAGAACCTCCTTCGTTAAAGAGGCGAAGACGAGAAATGTGGGTCTCTTGGGCACGACCTCCTGACCTCTCCCGCGAGTTAAGAGACGATTGTCATGCTCGTCTCCTACCGGCGATAAATCCTCCGAGCCTCCGCTGGCCAATAATTTAGTAGCCTCGGGTCGCCAAGGTTAGTGAACCGACGTCGTAAAACACTGCCAACTGTCATTCGAGGAAATTTACGAGGTCTCCAAACGAGAAAACGTACAAGAAGTTTCATTGTCGAAGCAGCCAACGTCGTCACAGCGTCAACTCTTTCGCGTCGCCGCTGAACCCACGCTCAAAGTGCCGCACGCATTGATCGAGAATCATTGTCCGAGTTAATCCGTCTTGAAATGAAATCTTTTTCGAGTTTCCCGTTTCTTTGACAAGGGTCTGGAACGGTTACTTTAATCTTTCAAACCTAGCTTTAAATTGTTTCAAGAGTTAATTAACAGTTACACCTGTAGTCGGTCTTTTCCGAATTAGCTGGCAACTGGATTGCGAACCATAACGAGCGACCGACAGATTCTTTTTCGACACGTCGGTATGATGATCACTGGATAGAAATTATTTATTTGTATAATTTGCTTATTTTAATTATTCATTTATATAATTTATGAATTTACTATTTGTTTTGCCTGGGTTATATACTTAAAACTGAGAAAATACTTGCAATTTTGGGGCAAAAAGTTTTTGACGTGGTTTGCAGGCGATTAAGAAAGATTCTTTATTACGGTAATTTCTTAAATCGCATAAATGTTCCACAGTATCGAATAGAGAAAATAGAAAAATTATTTACTTTCGATACGCAATTACTTCAGTACGTCAGTGCATGCTCGTAACGAAAGGGTTAACGATTCTATTGCCTATTGCGTGCGAGGATGTTTCTCGCGCCGTGTGTTCCCGCGTGAGAGAGAAATCCGTTTCACGCGTTGCTTTCGGCAGCTGCAGCTACGAAAATCAATGCCAGCAACCTGAAGAGCCCGATAAATTAATCGCACTGGCGGCTTTAACGAGTTTTGTTTCTAATTAAACGGACCATTGGCCGACGCGTGCAGCTGGATGAATAGCTGACGTGGAAATTGAACTGGCAATCGAGCCGCGTTGAACGAAACAATCCTTTAACCTGGGTTCCCGGGCTAGAGTAATAAAGTATAATTGCTATTAATTGATAGCCGGGGCAAGAAGGATTCCTTGATGAACGAGGCGTACGATTACAGACGGTTTCGAAGAAGCTGCCGTAATAAAACGGGGATTAACGCTTGGTCCAAGACTGATCACCGTTCACTGAGAGAAACAGAGAGAGAGAGAGAGAGAGAGAGAGAGAGAGAGAGAGAGAGAGAGAGAGGATTTGCCGCATTCTTGGCGTCTCTCGTACTTTCGTTCCTTAATCCATCGTTTTACTTAATTTCAATAGCTGGAACGTCATCAGTCACGAGACACACAGTCGAGAAGGTAGATCCAGGGATAAATTGATTAATTCTCTTTTTCAAATTACGCGGAAGAAAAGCTGGAAGATGGAGGAAGGATCGTTCTTTCTTCGCGCAACGTCGGGGAAACGCCAAATACAAAGGGCGTTTTTCACGCGGGTTTCTTCGCGACTTTATTCGAGGAGCCGACGAGCTTAATTTTTGGAAAGATAAGGATCCACGTAAACTCGAGGGTGTCTCTTCCACGATCGGAAGAATTAATTCGATATTCCGTTCGTGAACGTAACGATGAAACCACCGGAGGAACCGTAGATCCCGACTTTAGACTCGAATCAATTACACGTTAACATTTAGCTCGCCTCGATGCCGTCTTTCCCGCGTCTCGATTCAACCACGCCAAATGGAGTTTAACTGACAGCTCAGCCAATCGGGTTTTGGGTTTAGTTCGCCGGTGGAAACTTCGTTTAACGCCGAAGACTTCGCGGCTAAACTCTGCTCAACGCTCAGACTAAAGCTGGTGGGACTTGGTTGTACTTTGGGGGAAACGTACACAATCGCGTACTTGAAACATCTGCCTGGAATCCACGCGGAACTTAAATAAACTTGGGATAAACACCTCTCCCGTAAAATTGGTTATTTCGTCGACTGTTTAATGCAAATATATTCCATATGGCTGATACAGCATCTGATACTCGACGATACTTTGTCACGAGTTTCGTTCCTGAGGCCGTCCTCGTCAAAATCTCGAAAGATAGAGAGCGATTTGGCAAGTGAAATAAACTGGATTGAAGTGAAATAAATTTTTCAAACGACTGCACGCACGTGTTTCCTAGGTACGTTGGCAATTATTGTCTTCAAACGAGTGTTAAAAAGAGTGACGGCGTATCGATGAAAGAAGCCGATTACACCGAGTTGAAGGAAGTGCTACGTTTCCTCGTGTACTCGGTTGGAACGATCTCTCAAGGAAAGAGGAGGGGAAAAAAACAACGATAGAAGTCGATGTACCGTTAGTACGTGGAGGGAAGATTACAAAGTTAAACCGGTCGAATTTTTGGGCGAGCAGATTGCATCGATTGGACTCATTAACGACCGACTGCTGCCTGTTATACTAGCGTGTAAAGGTGCAATTTATTTGCGTCCCTCTGCTTCGAAGAAAAGTAAATCGTGAGATTGCTAAACAGAGTTACTTGTTCCTTTTTAACAAAAATCCATTTCGAGAATGAGAGCGCAAGTTGATGTGAAATTTTCGGGCTTTATCACGATCGACCGTCAAACAGCTTTTGTCGAACAGCTATTAATTAGTAGCTAATAAATTCGTTGAAAACAGATTCAATTGGGAGAACGAGCGTGAAATTTCTAGCTGAACAGAGAGAGAGAGAGAGAGAGAGAGAGAGAATACGGAGCTTAATTAGACAGAGGCACTGGATCGACAAATTTGCTCATTAATTATATAAACGATGGATTACGCCTTTAATATCAGATAATCAAATATCTAGTGTTGGCTTTAGGTTTTAATCCAGGCCCTTTTTTTTCAACGTCGCAGTCTCTAAAATTTACACGCGCCTGAATTAATCATCTTCCGTTCTTCCAAATTTCACGGTATCGTCGGCAAAGCCACTTTAGCAAATTTAAAAGAAACACGAAGAAAATGTTAAACACTTTCAACATGAAAACCTTTTTTTTATAATTTTGAAATTATAATCTGGAAAAATGGTCGTTCGATCGAACGAGAGTTTAAGTCACAGAGTGCCACGTTCGTTGTGAACGTAGTTGAAATTTAATTATTTAGAAAATGAATAGATTATTAATATAATTTAATATTATATAATATATATTATAATATATAATAATATATTATAATAATTTTTACTAAAAGTGTACAGTTTCCATTTTTCCATTTATGATTGCCAATAGCTATGACAGCACCTACTCCTCGTCTTTAGTTCATTCATCAATTTTAATAACAGCGGCAATTTATTCAACAATTTGATATGGAAATTTATTAAATATAAATTATAAGAATTATATTATTTATTATTTTCAAGGATTGCAATATTTCTGGTTTTATAGCTGATTTTGAAATAGATTGAAGAAGAAATTATTGCTTCATCTACATTAGCGCCAGGCAATGGCTCCAAACGAAGGAGACTCGGACGCGTAAGTCGTTCAACGATCGCTTCTCCAATTTACATGATGCGAATACAGACAAGGAATTATTCGTCTGCGTGGACCGTCACAACTGAACGACAACTGATTGTCCTGCGTCGGTCGATGGTGAACCACCGAACAACCGAGACATTTCTATCGGATTAGAGAGACTGCGCCACGCTCGCGGACCCTGGTCGCAAGTTTTAATTAAATTCAGCCAAGAAGAGGAAGAAGTTGCCGCCCCGTTTCTGTTTCAACCGGCGTCACCGCGCCGAAGATCGTTCATATTTATGAAGTTTGCTCCGCGACGCTTTGCGTGGACCGCGCCGCAGTTTCAGCTCGGCGCGTTCGATTTAATAACGCGTGAGACCGATCGAAATTAGGCGAACAACGGACGAAGAAGTTGGACACCGGAGAGGGAACGCGGCGCGATTAATTCTCTCGAGGCTACGCGCGAGATGAAATTGACCGGCGGATTTACAATTTCCACCGAGAGCTCGATCGAACGAAAGGTGATTTTGACTCGAGACGATTTGAAGGAGGACGAAAGCCGAGTGGAAGTTAATTAGAAAAATTTGGACCGAGCGGAGAGAGAGAGAGAGAAAGAGAGAGAGAGAGAGAAAGAGAGTTCAGGTGTTCCACGGGCGTAGAAAAAGCATAGTGGCTCGTGAGTTCGACTGCACGGCCAGGATCCCTTTGATCGAGATACCTAGGAAATCTCTGTGAATTTATTCGTTCGAAACGCCTTTGTGGCGACGGTGGAAAATTTCACGGTGAGCGAGGGTACGTAAAAGGGTATCTTTCGAGATCGAGAAACTTGAAATTCGACGAATCTCGTTAAAAAGATTGATATCGCCAAGTTGAAGCTCGTGTGCATGCATGATATTTCCACATCAAAGCAAAAAGCAAGGAGGAGTAGGGAGGGGGAGAAAGCTGAAGGAACGAACACGCGTCACGAGTTTGCTGCCGTTTGTGTGTTCAGCTCGTGCTGCGGGGAACAAGGGGATGTCCCGCGATCGCGTAAAATGCGATAAACGCGGACAGCAGGCGACGAAACTACCGTCGAAAAATGTTTCGCGTAAATGTGTGGCGAGCGTTTGCTGCGTGAAACTCATCTCCAAAAGGGAAGACGAAACGGAGGAAGTGGGATCGAGCGGAAGGAAGAGGCAACACAAAATGCAGAGTACGCGCCGAATCTGCACATCCCGTGTTTCCCCCGCCTGTCCACGCGGTTTCTTCTTGTTTTATACTTTTATCCGGTGTCTCGAACGAGGGATTGAGAGCTATTGAAAGCTACGAAAGAGGATATACGCGTTTATAGAGTGGCGGCGGAAGGGAAATACGAAAAAGCGAATGCGCAAATGGAAGGAAGGAAGGAATCTTGCCCCCGTAGTCACTCAAATCCTTGGGAAGGGAGGAAGAAGAAGAAAAAGAACGGATTGTTATTTCTGTGTGTCTATCTGTTGCGTCCTTCTCCGTGTTCGTCTGTTCCTCCCGCCTTTCCCCTCACTTTTAGTGCACCCTTCAAAGGCGCGGGAAAAAGCTCTGAAAGCACCATGTGTCTGGGCCAGCTGAACTTTTTGCGATATCCCTTTCGCTACCCTTTATTCAAAGGAAGACTGTAATGTACCATCATCCTTGCTCCCCAACTTTGATGAGAGACGGCACGTCGTTATAACTTTGCTGAAAGTACGCATTTTCCTCTCTCTCTCTCTCTCTCTCTCTCGTATATTTCTCTGTCTCCTTTTAGATTCGATCGATCATTAAGAATCGTTTCAATTCTTTTTGGAAGAGCGAAAGGGGAGGAGAGTGGTTTAAAGACTTTCCTCGCACGCGAGGAAAGTAGAACGTTATCTACTTTGCTCGAGAAGGAATTTTCTTTTTTTTTTTCTTTTTTTGATAAAATTAATTCTTTTTCAACGTGGTAGAATAAAGCGAATTGGTGACCACGGTTCGAGGAGTCTTCCCTTTGTCACAAGGACGCTTCTGTTTTTTCCCCTCTCTTTTACAGAGAATACACGTGTAGAAATACGGGCGCGTGAACTCTGATATTTGAGATTCCTCTGTTTCGTTCGACCACTCAATATCAATCTGGCGAATCGCCAGAATGCCGGCGAGAGAACCGAGTGCGTTCTCCACGCGCGCGTGCATGCGATCGTAGTACCGTGGCAAATTCTTTTACGCAACGATAACGGCGAAACATTTGCATTAAATTCCCCGAAATGCGGATGCAAGTCGACCGTTCAAACGTCTGTCTTCGACTTTCTTCTTTGCCTTTGGATTCCTTCCTCTCTCTCTCGTCACAATCCTAGAAATATCACGTCGAGGCCAATGTTTCACTCGCGAAACGAAACTTTATAGAAACGACGTATTATATTATGAAATCTCGATTTTCAACTCTCGCCCAATTAGTGGACATCGATCAATCGATTACTTACAGTTGAATAATCGAAGGCGTTCGAACGAAGGAGGTGGTACGCCTTTCGCGAGAAGCAGATGATTAATCGAATCGGCCGCTCCTTCCCTTTTCTTGATTCGCCGAAAGTAAGAGGCCCCGAGCCGATTTTACGCTTTCGAAAGTTGGTGACGCAGCGAAAGTTCGTTAACAGGGTTGTAACTTGGTAATTAATATCATAAACGAACGAAGGAACGTCGGTGAGGAGTTGCCGCGCGCCCCTTAACATCGAGTTAGGCTGCGTTTACAAGTCTCTTTCTCTCTCTTTCTCTCTCTCTCTCCCTCTGTCGATAAACGGATAACAGCTGTCGTGCAAGTTTACATGTGACGACTGCGCGAGACTAATAAATCAAGATCCGCGGTACGGGAATTTAGGGGACCTGGAATCTCCGAAATACTCCGGGAAATTCCATTGGGAAGGCCATCGAAAAAGCCACAAGATCTTGATCTTGATCTTGTGTTTCTTTCACCTCTTGCGCTGGAATGACCTGCCACGCACGTCGAGAATTTTTTGTTCCAAGTTGCAACATTTTCTTAGTCTTAAGTACATTTAAATGTAACCCAGACGAAACAAATGACAAGTTTATTACTTTTTAATAATTTCTATCATACCGACGAGTTCAGAAGAAAAAGAAAGTGACGAATTATTGTATACGATTCGGTCACTCGTTATGGTCCGCGAACCAGGTTAATCTCTTGCGCTGAAATGACGTGCCACGCACGTCGAGAATTTTTTTTGTCCCAAAATTGCAACATTTTCTCAGTTTTAATTATATTTAAGTATGACCCAGGCGAAACAAATAATAAATTTATTACTTCTCAATAATTTCTGTCCAGAGGTAGAGATATCATACACGACGAGTTCAGAAGAAAGTGACGAATTATTGTATGCGATTCGGTCACTCGTTATGGTCCGCGAACCAGGTTAATCTCTTGCGCTGAAATGACGTGCCACGCACGTCGAGAATTTTTTTGTCCCAAAATTGCAACATTTCCTCAGTTTCAACTATATTTAAGTATAACCCAGGCGAAACAATAAATAATAAATTTATTACTTCTCAATAATTTCTATCCAGAGGTAGAGATATATACGAGTTCAGAAGAAAAAGTGACGAATTATTGTATGCGATTCGGTCACTCGTTATGGTCCGCGAACCAGGTTAATCTCTTGCGCTGAAATGACGTGCCACGCACGTCGAGAATTTTTTTGTCCCAAAATTGCAACATTTCCTCAGTTTCAACTATATTTAAGTATAACCCAGGCGAAACAATAAATAATAAATTTATTACTTCTCAATAATTTCTATCCAGAGGTAGAGATATATACGACGAGTTCAGAAGAAAGTGACGAATTATTGTATGCGATTCGGTCACTCGTTATGGTCCGCGAACCAGTTGCCAACGCCAAAGGGTTGATCACGCTCGCGCGAGGATAATGCCTGTTGATTACCGCGGGCAGAGTCTCAGAGTTGGCTATTAAAAGGGGAGGAAACGTTTAAATGGAATTGTGTCTAAGTGCACGCGCAGCGGTGGAAAATAATTTCGCGGTATTCCTTGAGGATTTAACGCGGAACAGCGTCGAATGACACGTAGCGCGAAACTCGATATTTTTCATCTGCCAAAGGCAGAAGAAGGATTCCAGGTCGCTGGTGGTGCTTCATGCCCCGAGGTAACCGAAACATATTTTTTAAACGGGGCGAATTTCTTTTTTTCTCCTTTATCACCGGCGAAAAATATGCTGCGCTTGCTACGTAGTGTAATTTTCCTCCGTTGTAACGGAAGTTCTCTGGTGGAAATTTCGCGGTGTTAAGTAAGACGCTTCCAGTTGGTCAGGCGGTATAAATTCTCTCGCGGGGTGGGAAGGAATTCCGCCGTTGGGCCGTAGGCACCGGAATAATACGGAAAGGCAGATGTTTCGTCGTTGCATGCCCTTCGAGGAATTACGTTTCCACGCGGTGAACAAATGCGAGGTACACGACGGTTTTAAGTCGTCGAGATAAATTGCGGCGGGGCTGCCGGCACCTCGGGGAAAGATTGCTCCGTGCCTCGGCCAGTTACTTCGTTCACGCGCGGTAAGAACTTCCACGTAGAGATTCTCCCAAGGCCACTGAAACCTGCAGTTGTCTCCAGGTGAAATGAACTTCCACCTGGAGGATGCAAGTGTTGATACTTTGGTTTGGTGGATAAAACGACGATTCGCGGCGAGAAAGAAGCTCATATTTCGAAAAATGAAATTGTAATTCGAGAGAGAAAGAGAGAGGAGCAAATACTCGTCGTCTTGTAACTGAAATTCAGCTTGCGAGCTTCAGCGAAAAAACATTAGAACACTATTGAAATTATAGACCCCGTAGAATGATATTTAGACACTCTGCTAGCTCTGTTACAGCTGCCCTTGACAGAGTAGTAATCGATGCACGGTGTTTCAAGCTTCGTTTACGTTTTTCCTCGATAACTTGTCGATGTAGTCAGTTTTTAAAACTCGATATCAGCCGCGAGACGTCGCGATAAGCGGATGAACGATCGCTCGAGTGGAAAACATCCGCGAGACCGCGAGAGCGGCGGAGTTTTGCACTCGAGCACGCTGGCTGACCGTGCGAATTTCAAACTGCCCGCCGACCGCCGCGCCGAGCCGTGCTAATTATCGCGAAGTTCTTTCGGCATGCTTCTGGTTAATTAGTCCGAGCGGGCATCAAAACGGGCATGAAATCAGACGGTGGGATCTCTCGACCTGGCTTGGCCTTTCTGGCTTTCACCCTCGTTCACGGTCTCGTCGCGGAGGGGTCGAGGGCTCGGCCCACGCTAAGAAACAAGACGGAAACAAGAAGGGAGGAATCGTGCCGGTGTAATTATCGGTGACGCGTGAACAGCAGACGCAGGAATTGACGTGGGAACAACGAGGTACTTGGGCATGAAAGAAGGTTCTTCTCGCTCGACTTCGAAAGTGCTTTAAGATTAATATTCGACGGCCAGTCAGTTCTTTGGAACTTGAATCATTTTTTTTTTTTTTTTTTCTTATGTGATGGTGTTGCAGTCCCCTGGGATTTGTGGGTCCCTATAACCTGCATTTAACATAAATGAATCAGGTGTAGTCGTTTGTGTGAGTTTTTTGTTAACTAGCAGGGCTGATGATAGTATTTTTTTGCAGGATAAAATTTTCAAAAACCTGCTGTGTCTTGGAGTGTTGGTTCTAGAATTTGTGTGATTAGTTGATTAGTTGAGAATTGCATGTTTCGGGAGTTTTGTCCTTATTTTTAGGAGGATGCTGTCTATTTGATAGTCCCCTATGGCCTTGATTAGTGGGTTTTCATGATTGGGTTGATATGCTTGGGTTGATATGTCATTGATGTGAGAATGTATTCTTCTATTGAGGGCATGTTGGCGTTTTGATGCAGTGTTTATTTAGGATGATTCTTAAGAACTTGTTCTGTATTTTTTGTATTTTGTTTATATGGGTTTTGGCAGCAGCCATCCATATTTGATGTCCGTATATGATGATAGGTCTGACACATATTTTGTATAAATTTAACTAAATTTCTGTTTTTAATTTGCTATTGACGCTTCTTTGCACTCAACAGTTCGGACTTTCTCCTTTTATAATTTGCTGATCGTAACAACGACGTAAGAAGAACGAAAGAATTTCAGAAGACAGTCCTCAGTCAATTGACACTCATCGGAATAATTCGTACAAAACTAGACTTCTTATTGCTCCTTACGAAAGTAGAAGAAAAAATAGCGGGTATCATTTTTTCAGAGATTCGTCAATGCTTGTATATTATACTTGTTCTAGCAAACCCGCGATGCACGTTGGTGATCGCTTCAAATTGAAACGATGTCGCACGTTAGAAATATATAATCTCGTGATAATAGTATTCGAATGATTATTTCCAATGTTATGTCATTTTATTTGAAGCGATGTTTCGTTGATGATACGAAGAAAGTTTTCGAGGGCAAAGGGTTGAAACATAAAATTTCCATACGTTTAAAATAAAAATAAAAAAAAAAAAATGGAATAACTTTGTAATATAATGGAGCAAGCTTTCGTTTGTACATGTTACGAAAAATTATTCGAATCGCTAAAAATACAAAATTTCTAACAAATATCATAAATTCTAAAACCATCCTGACCATTTTGGTAGTTCCTAGTGTTAAGCTTCCTCGTGAGAAAAAAAAAAGTTTCGGATTTGCAATTCTCTGATTAAATTACGTCAAATGTGAGCAACTGTCCAGATGCACGTTTCAGCGATAATGTACGTAGGGATCTAACCATTCAAGGGAATCCCTTTGGCTTAGAGTCGGCTTGATTTCAGAATGTCCTGTGTCTCTTGGAGTCTTACTGCTGGGATTGTCTCGATCCTAGACGCGTCTTAGTCCCAAAATCCCCTTACGACCCGACTTCTCTTGACTCCAGTCTTCCTTCAGCTTTAGGAAATACGTCTCGGAGCTTTCACGGTCCCAAATTTCGTCTGATCCTCCTCTGACTCTCCTCGGTCCCCGCCTAATTTCCTCCAACTTCCAGCTCTTGCTCCGCATTATTCACAGACTCGAGGGAGTCAAGAAAGACTTCTTGACTCACTCGGGATCGAAGACAAGCTACTTTGGGAACTTTGGGAATTTTTGGTGAGCAACGTTTTCCCCACCAATTGGCAAACGCGAGAACAAAAGGGTATGAAACAGGATAACAGGAGAGTATTAAATTGGACCAAGGTATTACGTTTCCGTGCAAACCTTTACACGCGTCAACGTGAATTTTTTGGCTTTGGAAATAAATATCGTTTCCGATTGTTTGTTCGTTCGCATTTGGAGCGCACTACACCGTGTGTAATTCAAAAGAGGTATTATGATCGTTTCGGTGCAGCTTCGGTTTTACAAATTTTTACAAATTTTTCCGTGCGAACGAAATCGCCGATTACTTTTTTTCCCCCCCTCGTTTGTTTCATTTTGTTTTGTTTCCTTTTTTTTTTTTTTTTTTTCGTTCTTTTTAGATAAAATCCGCGATTTCGTTTCGCTACGTTTTTTTTTTTTTTTTTCGTTCGATCGAAAGTGAACCGCCAATACATTTTTTTAAAGATCCGCAATGGATCCGTGGTAAACAACTCTCGTCTGGTCTCGAAAACACGCTACAAACGGCCACAGAAATATCTGCGCTCAATTCTTTCTCGGCAACAAGTATCAATTCTGACAACAAGTCGACGGTTTTAAACAACATAAAAATAAAAAGCGTAGAGAGAAATGGAAGTTGAAACGCAGAGAGAGAGAGAGAGAGTGAGACAGATCCTGGAGTCAGCAAAAAGAACGAAGACGCGACGGACGTATCAAAATTTTTCGCGTTGCCCCTCGTGTTTCACTTTTATTGACTTCTGGCGGAGCCAGGGCACTTTAAACAGCGGAATCTTCAAAAGACCAGTAGGAGGGGGGGGGGGGGGGAGGACAAAGCGAATAGCCCGGTGCCTATCGTATTTGCCAATCGGTCAGTCGTGATCCGGATAGTCAGACAGATTGCTAACAGTGGACCGGTGGAATGCTCTGGCAGAATTACGCAACCAACTAAGTGCCCCGGAGCAACTAGACTTTACTATCGCTCGAGAAAGGGATATACCCTTCTCTTTCGAGTGTACGTCTCTCTCTCACACATACACACACACACACACACACACACACAGAGGCACACATACCGCGCAATCACTTCTCTCTAGCCTTCTACCTCTCGCTCGCTCGATTCGCGATAGCAGCACGGTTTATACAATCGTGGTTGTACACCAGTTGGCTACGATACTTTTCGATCGTTTCAGCGTGCTTTCAGTTAATTTATCGTGATGTAAGCAGCAGTGTGCACAGTGTGCTGCAGCGTCGATGCCAGAAGGATCGTTGTACGAGAGATGAAAGTTATTTTTTTCCTTTCTTCTTTCTTTTCTTCTTCTTTGTAGGCTAGGATTCGTCGTGAGAGAAACGTCAGCGATGCACGACGCGTCTCTTTAAGAGGCATCGGATGGCCTAGAATCCAAGCACAGTAATCGCTGTTCTGTTGGGGGACTCGCGTTACAAATGACTCCGCCATAGAAAGCTGATCTATTAGCGCCTGTCGGGCAGCCTCTGGCTGAAAGAGGTCGTGTTGTTCTGCGCGACGCGGCAACGAGAAGCGAGGAGAGAAATTGTTCCACGCCAGTCTCGATCGGACTTGGAATTTCGCGAGTCGCCTCGAGCGATTCGACTCACATTTCGAGACGCAGTAGAAAATTTCTGCATTGTAATTGATGTGAAATTTTTACGAAAATTTTTGTATTAACCGCGAAGGCGGTCTCGTCTTTTCGTGTTAATCAGTTTTCAGCATATTAATGGCTAAGCCGCAAATCGCTTTATACAACTGCGTCGTTCTCCCCACCCCTTCTGTCACCCAATTTCATTCAACCTTTACCTTTATCTCTCGATTTAGCATCGCGCGGGATACAATGGTACAATAGCGTGATAATATCAGGAGTAAAAGTCCGGCATTGTTCGAACGATTACGCCCGCCCGCGTAATCCTTAATTGCATTCGCCCGTAGCGTGGGTCCACGATCTATACGATCCTTTGGATACACCGTGTCCCAACCTGCACCAACTACGACATTGTCCGAGAGAGTCTGTCACACCGTGGATACGTTCGCGATCCCGTGCGACGAACATTGTCCACACATTATGCGCGAACGCGAGTAACATTCCGCTCTGCAATATTACACAATATATAACAGCCGAATAAATTGGCCAGCTTTCTGAAAAAAGAGAGCTTACAAGGGAAAATTAGCTTTGGTCTTGGTTTTGTTATTTAACGTATGAGCGTAACTGTAACGACTATATAAAAATATCGATATTTTGAAGATTGCACTTGACTGTCCCCTGCAAGAAGCCATTATATTTAAATTTAGCCAACAGTTAATATTATAAAATTTTTTATAATTATAGCGAACGTAGGTTGGCTGCATAGCTAAATTATTCGTTCGGTGATTTTAGATCATACAATCAAGATAACCAATTAATATCCACCATTCAAGAACTAAACCACAACCAACCTAACACAAACGCCATAGTCATCTGGATTCCAGCTCATCAAGGAATAGAAGGAAATGAAAAAGCCGACGCAGCAGCAAAAGAAGCCACAGTTCCCTCACTTATTAATAATCGCAATCATCTTCCAATCCCCTGCGGCGACGAAACAATCCATTGCAAAAAAGTAGCAAAAAATGAATGGAACAATACATGGAAAACAACTAAAAGCATCCAACTACACAAAAGTATCCAAGACTTTCACCAGCAAACACCAAACAGGAAAGAAGGAATAATTATCACACGCCTAAGAACCGGTCATACCAAGCTGACATATGAATACAAAATCAAAAATACTTCACCACCCACCTGCACTCATTGCGATAATCATCCACTAATAATAACCCACATACTGCACGAATGCCACACCACAGAAATCCAAAGGCACAAATACGGAATCAACGCAAACATAAATCTGACGTCTCAAAATGACATACAAAGAGTACTAAAAATATCTCAAAAACATAAACTACTACACACATAATGGCACCGTCGTCGCTAATGACCTCGCTGTCGATGCAACAATAAATAAAAATAGAAGAAGAAGAAGAAGAGGTATAGTAATAAAATAATACGTAGGTATAGTAAGAATAATCAAATTTCGAAAGAAGAAATTCTTGAGGATAGAGGCAGTCGTGATAGATACACTTGTCGAATTATTATTCGAATAAACATTTCTTGTTGCTTCTTATGAAAGTTTATAAAATGAAAGTGAAGGAAATTTTCCAGGAAGTTGAAATTATGTATTATTAACTTCTGTATACTATACTTGATAATCGACAAAATTTCATGCTAAATACCATTTAAACAGGATGATCATTTCCAATGCTACATTTTGAGTGATACTTCATTCACTGTTTCGTAAATAGTTCGCAAAATTGTTAACATTAAACGTACTATATATATATATATATATATATATATATATATATATATACCTATTCCTACCATAACCGGTTTTGAAATAAAGGTCCTTTTGCGAAAATGGTGCTGCCAATTGTCAATTTAGTATATAGGAAACAGTGCAGAGTGAATAACTTTTTTAAATAAGAAAAGGAATTATATATTTTATATTTGAATATTTCAAATTTCTAGACCGGACATTGGTACATTTAGTGTTAAAGCTTGAAGCTTTTGCTTTGGCAATCGTGAGTTCGTTTTTTTTCAAAGGTGAATTTTATATCGCGTAGCGATAGGGTGGGAAAGTGAAATAAAAAGAAAAATCTTTTCGCCGAAAATTGTGAAAATTGAAACCCGTGTAAAAGCATTAAAAAAAAAGTTGATCAAGTCCACTATGGCCATGAAGATTGAAATTTTCTTCTTACAATGAGCCTCTAAAATTCTCTGTACGATTTTTCTTCGCCATTTCGTTGAACTTTGAACTAGGATTTCTTGAATTCCTAACGTTAACATTCGATAGAGCGACGAAGAAAAAATCATACGACAATCGTTTCAACGAGTCACTATGAAAAGAAAGGTTTCGTTCTTCAAAATAATTAATACATAATTAATTAAAAAAAAAAAAACTTTCTTTCAATGTTTTCACACGTACGTTTGAATTCTGGTGATTCAACTGGCGGCTGAGTTGAAAAGAATAAAAGCATCACGCTTTGAAACGAGACTGTATCGTTGTTCGCGATCTCCCTTTACGAAGTTACATCAGTTTAAATTATCGACAGTTTCTCATTAGCTCTTTGTACAGCTAGGCTCCGTAGAGAATATTTTATCTAATTAATTTTACCCGTCGTTTACTCAATTTCATTTTACGGAACGAACGTTTAAGGTTTCGTTGGCTCGTTGAACAAAGAGAGAGAGAGAGAGAGAGAGAGAGAGAGAAGGATCCCAGGCACGCGTCTCCGTTAATTAAATACGATCTTGCTACTGTTCTCCATTAAAAAAAAAAAAAAAGACCGGTCCTCGATAGAAACAAACTTATGATCGTCGTCGTTCGTAACGAGCCGAGTTCGTTGATTCGAAGCTCGAGTTCAGCATGCAGAAGTCGATGCAGAGAGCGAAGTGACGAAACGAATGGCCGTCGATAAATAAATCCTCGCAACGCGGCGGTGCAGCTTCTCGGTAACTTGACGTAATTGGTTAACGGAGCAAGTATCGAGGCGTTTAATTGGACGGTAGGCACGTAGTCCTTTCGCGTCTGCTTTACGTCTGGTCGTTTATAAAAGAAGCTTACCGCGAGGCGTGCAGCCGCTATCCGCGCGTCCAACCGGTTTCCTCGGGACCGTTTCATCCCGCGCGATCGCGCGAGTCGTTTCGAAATTTCTACGGCCTCGTCTATGTGTCCAATGCAAATCTGTTGAAAATGTTCGGGGGGGAGGAATAAGGTTCTAAAACTTTAAGAGCTTGCAACGTGCTTACCGAGAGGAGGCGGTGGCGGATAAAACTCGCTTCATCCTCTCGTCGAGAGCTCGTTAAATTTTAGAAAAACGTGTCGTAAGAAAGTTGAAGTTGCAACTCGTGCCGAGCGGCACCTATTCACGCCAAGTGGTTAAACGCTTTATTCCTCTTTATTCCTCTTTATTCCTCGCGACGACTACCTAGAGGAAAGCCTCTGAAATTTTCCACAGACGATCTTTTTAACGCCGTACGTAAGATGGAATTGCGTGGTACGTTGGAATAATAGATCTTGCATCACGCTTAGCTTCACTCTAATACGCCAGTCTGTTGGATTTGATGTATTCCGATGCTTCGAATAATCGGACAGACAGGAGATATATTCGTACTGTCAGAAGGAAATCTTAACACATTGCGTACCGCACTCGGGCGCCCGCACATTTCTGGAGCAACAAGGAAACTTTGCACAATGCATATATGCACTTCTTTAATTCACGTTGACAAAATATTCTTAAACGTTACTATATATTTTTCATAGTAATATTTAAGAATCTATTTATTATGTATTTTAGATGTTTAATTATTATTTATATTAACATTCGATCAAGTTGCATCAAATCGTATATTCGAATAAATAATTAGACAAAAGATAAATACCACTTATCCAGAACGAAATCTTAATATTCGATCGAGCCTGCGTTGCGTCGAATCGTCTATTTGTTTACACATTTCTGATAACTATGAAAATGTGCCCGTGGATAATACGCGCGGATTTGAAATTTCCATCGGCGCTTTAATCCCGAATCGTTGAAAAGAACACGGCTGTTGTTTTGTCACCGTGGTAGAAACTCGTCAGTCAACTGTGTACCGCCTAAAGCACCTTCGACCTTTCTGCGGCTGTTTGCAGCCGCAATTGCACAACCTTAATCGACCAGCCACGGATCCGGAAAACTATCATTATCTGTTCCACTTCTATCGACAAAGCACAGCCCAGTGAAAGTTTAACAGAGAAAACGTTTTTTACGTGTTTATTATATATAAATTAAATTTATTTAAAAAAAAAAAGAAACTAGATATTAATAAATACGGCAAACATTTAATTTCTAAATTTAATTTCACAAAAAAAAAAAAACATATTCATGTATATTTAGATCATTTACTTTCGAGATAATTAAATTATTAAAATAAATTAATCAACGATGCAAAATGTACAAAGTCAATTTTACTTATTTACTTTGGAAACAATTCATTTTCACTACTTGAAACTATAAGTAATATTATTAATTCTTCAATTATTACTAAAATTTATTTTTATTACGAAACTTTATTTAATTATATTAATGTAAATTATAAGCGTTTTAAAATAAATTTATATTTATTTAAAACGTTTGTGACGTTTTCAACCTTGAGAAGGTTTGATATTAAAAAGGTGGGCACAGAGTCAGTCGGTTTAACCAACTTTTGATTATTAGAGGTAAAGGGAGGGAGGAAGGACGAGTTAATTAGAATTCACCCGTGAACCTTCTATCAAAGGGGTAACGCCACACGCGCTCCACCGCTCAACTGAGAAACGAATGCAAATGTATGCCGGTGGGAGCGTCTTTTACGCGGAAGAACATTCTCGCAACGTTCATCCTCCTCGCGATGGCAAACTGGTGGACTTTCCACGCTTCTTCCAGGAGATTGGCGGTCACGACGGAAACCTGTTGGGCGACTAACCTACCTGAGAGAGCACCTACGACCTTCCAGCGGCGCGGTGGTTGCACAACCATAACCGCTGCGAATCATCCTACGACGTTTGCAAACGTCGAACATGGTTTCGTTATCCCTCACGTTGCCACCGAACAAGATTCGTGGATGGAACAGAATTTGGACTACGACAAATAGAACCAAAATACACGACATAGCACACCATTTCTATCAAAAAAATACCAAACAGCAATATAAGCAGAAAAGAAAGGATAGCTATGACTAGACTGCGAATCGGACACTCCAAAATCACACACGAATATCTCATAAGCAAAATAGAACTACCTTTCTGTAATCAACAAATCACCACCGACCACCTGCTACATGAATGCAGAAAATACCGAAACCTAAGAAGTAAATACGGATTAAACTAAATTACCGCCCTAACCTGCCAGAAACAACAAAAATACGTTATCAACTACCTAATGGAGACCCAACTACTAGACCAGTTATAAAGAGACAATCTCAATACGTCGCTAAAGACCTCGTAGTCGATGCGACGCTAAACCCTCATTTAAAAAAAAAAAGCATGAGTGCAGAAAATACCGAAACCTAAGTACGAATTAAACTAAATTACCGCCCTAACCTGCCAGAAACAACAAAAACACGTTATCAACTACCTAAGGGAGACCCAACTACTAGACCAGTTATAAAGAGACAATCTCAATACGTCGCTAAACACCTCGTAGTCGATGCGACGCTAAACCTCCATTTAAAAAAAAAAAAGCATGAGTGCAGAAAATACCGAAACCTAAGAAGTAAATACGGATTAAACGAAATTACCACCCTAACCTGCCAGAAACAACAAAAATACGTTATCAACTACCTAATGGAGACCCAACTACTAGACCAGTTATAAAGAGACAATCTCAATACGTCGCTAAACACCTCGTAGTCGATGCGACGCTAAACCTCCGTTTAAAAAAAAAAAAGCATGAATGCAGAAAATACCGAAACTTAAGAAGTAAATACGGATTAAACCAAATTACCTAACCTGCCAGAAACAACAAAAAAACGCTATCAACCTAAGGGAGACCCAACTACTAGACCGGTTATAAAGAGACAATCTCAATACGTCGCTAAAGACCTCGTAGTCGATGCGACGCTAAACCTCAATTTAAAAAAAAAAAAAGATTCGTGGGCAATTTTTTACAATCGGGAGCGAACGACGAGATGAAAGGAGAAACGAAAGGAAGACTCTCTCTCTCTCTCTCTCTCTCTTTCGCGCTCGTTCAAGGAGAATCTTTCATTTTTCATCTTATTGGGAAATCGCGGTCGTTCGTCTCGCGGTTTTGTCTCGAATATACCCTGGAACTCTCTCGCGATTAATTAATGCAGTCCGCGCGATGAGAACCGCGATAGGAAACGGCCGAGTCAAGCGGAATAGCAAGAACGTTTCTCGCTGGGTTTGTTCATTGGAAGTGCACGCGTAGACCGTTGCGCACAAAAGTAACTGGAGACCTCGCGCTTATCTTCGGCCAGCGTGTCATTTAATTCGCCGGACGATAAAACGAAAGAATCGACTGTGATTTTATTATCCTGGTTGCTGGGCTGGAACAATATGACACGTTGGAGTTAATCGAATCGGTATCGCGCAATATTATAGAAAATGCCAAATGCGTTTGAAAGATCGGTTTTCACTAGCTGTTCAGCGTGACTGTTTTCAATATTTGCAAAATCATCGCGCCATCGTGAGTATCAAATTTATTTTCAGCTGATGATTTTTAATTGTGACAGCTTTGTATAAAAATAGAAAGAGAGAGAGAGAGAGAGAGAGAGAGAGAAAAGGCAATGTATACACGCAACGATAAATTGTGATTGATCGTGGCAGTGACATTTAAAACCGATGAACACTTGGACGATTCTCCTGTTGTTGATAAGCGTTCAAGTGAAATTCACCGATCGTTATTTGCTTCGTTGCATCATCGCGTTTCGCGACCAGACGATAAACGTTACGTTCGAATTTCGCCATTTTCATCTTCGTTTGTCGATCATCGGTATCGCTCAAAGTGTCTAGACACTTGCAGACGGTATTGCACAGCGGGTGCGCATGCTCGTCGAATGGAAAATCGCGTAGGATTGTGTCGAGCTCGTGAAGGAGGAACTCGTGAAGGGAAACATCACGCGGCAACCGCGAGAAAGTTGCTTTCGCTCGGTCCCCTCGAGAGGAGATCGGCTACTTCTCCTAGGCATTAAAACGCGCTTCACACGTACACGCACGCACACACCGACGGCCCACTGTAACTCCAGGGCCGTAATCAGTCCAGGAGGTGACAATCCGATTTCAATTCGATACGAAGCCAGCGATTCGTCCACGGTTTCTCTTTCGTTTCAATTTTTACGAGTGATCTTGAAGCTGAACTTTCGTCGCTCTAACGTGTTTCTCTTAAATCCCGACGTTGAAACGGTTTGCAAATTTTTTTACCACTGTGTCGTGGTGAGTTGGAAATTTTTTTAAATTGATACAAAGAGCGGTACGAGGTAAGTGGAGAAACGTGAAAGCGTGAAACGATTGGAATTCGGTCGCAAAGCCGGTTCGCAAAGAAATTTGGGCAATTTCGGTGACAGGAAATTCTTTTGGTCGAGAAATTTTTAATCCTTTGACAAAAAACAGGCGCGCTCGTATCTCGCCCGTTCGGGCGACGCACGTTTTTCACGCGCTGATATTCGCGCCAACAGGTATCCCACCGCTATCGCGTCGTTCATGCAAATGAACGTTTTATTTCCAGTTATGTTTAATGAAAGAGGAGAAGAAACCGGCCGGGGATGATGTACGAAATTATGCAAACGACTTCTGACTGGTCTGGCGGGAGTAAATAATGTGATTATTCGGTGGTAGAGGACACGCGGGAGAGGAATATTGATCAACTTGGTCTTGCGAAGCATCCGATTTTATTCCGTTTCGCAATAGAAAAAAAAAAAAAAAAAAAAAAACGTTAATTAACGACCACGCCAACGTTTCACGCAGAACGACACTTTTTATTACACACGAACACGATTCTCAATCGTCGAGTCACATCTGTGAACAAATCGCGCTCGTCTGTTGGAATTTTCTTTCAAACAGGTTCCATAAATAGATGCAACAACAAGATTCGACCAACGCTTTCGAAATCATCGTATTATTTACGATTTTCTTTGATTTTTGACGCGCGCAAATGACGGCGATGACATACAGTGTAAAGCTAAAGGATCGGGGTACGGTTGTTGTCCGAAAACTGGCCACGCGACGCCGCGACAGGCGCTAAAAATTCTTTTCATTCGGTTTCCGATCGGTGCTGTAAAAATCGTAAATCACTGGGAAAACGGCACTAAATCTTATCTGGACAGTGATTAACTTGGAAATGGTGGGTCGTTGGACACGCCGGTGCCACGGAATCGTTGTTGGTCGGGGTCATAAAACACCTTTCTGGACTTTAACGTCGATGCAGAAACGCGACGCGAACGAAAGAGAGAGAGAGAGAGAGAGAGAGAGAGCGCGGGTC
The DNA here is from genome assembly GCF_011392965.1 of Frieseomelitta varia. NCBI lineage: Eukaryota > Metazoa > Arthropoda > Insecta > Hymenoptera > Apidae > Frieseomelitta > Frieseomelitta varia. The sequence continues at coordinate 180,831 of NW_025110797.1, read as the reverse complement.
CGCGTGGTAACTTGCTACAGCCCTGGTGGCCTCCGGTATCTCGGCTGCGAGTACTCGCTATCGAGCTCACCGGCCACGTTCCTTATTATTTCCCATTAAGGCTGGATGTTCCTCTTGCCCTCGAAAGAGTTCCTCGTCCCCGAGACGCGGCCAGCATCGACTCCGTTTAAAAGCAGACGCTCCGGTATAAAATTTCACGGGATTCGGGACAACTCGCGATAAGCCCTAACCAGCTTGCCTTTCTCTCTCTTCTCTCTTTCCGCGTTCCTTCCTTCCTTCCTTCCTTTCTTTCTTTCTTTCCCCGCGGCGAGAGAATTCGAAACGTGTGCCGCTGCACCTCACTCGTCCTCGACTGCAGCTCGCACCTGACCCGCGAATTCTTCTTCTATCCGCGAATTTATCTCAACTTTTATCACCTCGATGCTAAATTATCAGCGCGAATTATGACATTACGGGGCCATTAACGATTGTCATCCCATCTGGAAAATGCGGGTTTATCACCGCTCCCTTTTAATTCCATGCTGCTGCTGTTCTCTCTCTCTCTCTCTCTTTCTCTCTCCGTTTGCTTTGTCACGTTCTATCCTGTCCTACTTTTATATCTGTCTGTATAGTTCTCCCGCGGACTTGGTTCAAGTTTCCGACTCGTGCATATGAAAGTTTGCACACGTTCCAAATTGAAAAAGCTCCTTCAGCCTTAAAAAGAAAGAAAAAGTGTCGCTCCCTGCAAATTTCATCGTTATTCATCCTGGAACGTACGACCCGATTTCGAAAAACGGGACGTGGCTGATTCGAAACGATGCCAATCTCCCACCGAATTGCAGGAAAATCCCGCGCGAAAACGAATTCAGGGTAGAAAAGTTTCGATAAACAAGCGATATCGATAGTGTTCGTTCGCTCGCGAGCAACTTTTACCGAGCTGGGCGGTTGTGTAGGTACTGTTACAAAACGGGAAACTCGAAACGACGGAACAGGCAACGCAACCTCGAACGCGGATATGTTTTTATCTCCCCCCCCCCCCCAAAAGCTACTAGCATCAGCGATAAGCATATTGGAAGAAAGTTCGCCTCGTTTGCAGTTTGCGCGACCGCGGATAGTTGCTGCTCTCCGTGGAGGATGATGCGGAGATAATGCACGGAGAAACCGCGGATAAGATAATGCGCCGTATAAACTCTCTGTCATTGATTTACGGACACGAGAAGCGTCTAACGCGTTACGTAAAAATTTTCGAAAGCATGGAAAGAGCATGGTGTGTAATTAAACGTATCTGGTGTACGCGAGGTTTACTTTCACGGCGGAATATTTTTACCTCGCGTCGCTCGAAACGTGTGTATTTCTATCTTTCTTTTTTTTTCTTTTTTTCGCGAAGAGAATTCTCATCGTCGCGCACGCGAGACCAGTCGACCTTTACAAGAATTCGTAATTGTTCGAGGAAGAACGCCGTCTCGAAACGAAAAGGACGGTGATGGTACAAGAGTCGCGATCGTTGAAATATTGTTGGCGCTGTTGGTGTTTCACCGAGGCTCACGAACTTCTTTAGAGTCAGAATTGTTTTGCGTACTAAGTATTCTTAGTGGGAAATTCGAAGACGAATATAAAATTTACGACGGAACAATTTTTTCGTGGAATATTTAGACACAGATTGGAGGATTTCTTAAAGATCGTAAGATCTCTTACCTACGGGCGACGAGCAATAGGGAGGGCAGCTAGAAAAATTTGGAAAACAATTCGTAAATCGAAACGAATTTACACCGGTCTCCTTTCCGCGAGAATGGAATTAGGGCAATCAGGTCCCCCGAGACACGACCTTACGAGAGAACTGTGCTGTGTACCCGACAATTTCCGAATGCACGTTCTCGCCCGAAGGAAATGAAACGGAACGAACAATTTCCGAGAGAGCGAGCACGTGGTTCCGGCTTGAATAAGAAGTAGATCTCAGAGCACAGAGAGACGTAGACTCTCGAAGACTGATTCTACGGAAACCAAATACACCTTGGCAACGTGAGAATTTTCTCAATTTGTCGCAAAGTCCGGACAAGTCGTGTAACGCGCGAATTTCTAGCCTGTGAGTCCTCGTTTGCTCTTTTGTTTCGCACCTCGGTCGATGCAGAACGTTATTATACGCAGAATGTCCCGGAATGTCATTTAAAAAACGTCTCAAATATGTATATTCAATATAAATTAAATTTATTTGAAAAGGAACTAGACATTAATAAATACGACAAATATTTAATTTCTAAATATATATTTACTTTTTTTATTTTACAAAAAAATAATATATATATTTAGATATATTTATAATTATATTATATTAAATTTATATTTATATTATATTAAATATGATTTATATATATTTATATATATAATCATTCACTTTCGAGATAAATAAAATTATTAAAATAAATTAATTAACCCTGATACAATACTTATTCATTTGTTTGAAAAATTCACTTTCGTTATTTTAAACTATTAATAATATTATTAATTTTAAATTATTACTAAAGTATATTTTTATTGTAAAACTTTAATTATATTTAATTATATTAATTTAAAATTATATATAGCGAAGGTCGCCACTATTCTCTCAAGTATAATTGTGTAATTTTTGTTTACGTCAGTCGACGTAGCAGATCATTTTCTATAAAAAAAAAAAAAAAAAATGTTAACCTATTCATATCGAATAGCTGTCAGTTTAGGTGATACTTTAATTTCATAAAATCTATCGTATGACAGTATTCATACTGTTTTTGTCTTTTATGTATAGATTTTAGAATAAAATACCTCCTAAAATAATAATAGTTTCTAGACAGTAGATATGTCAATTTTTTTTTTTTTTTGTAGAAAACTATGAATCTGTTGCATCGATTAATACAAAAAAAATTACATAATTATACTTGAAAAAAATCTGGTAGTCATCTTCGTATCTTCTACATCCATCTATTTAAAGACAATCGAATTGTACCAAATTACTGTCTTCTTGGAATAAAAATATTCTTTAAATAACGAACAGTTTTATAGATTAAAGTTGGACATCCTGTGCAATTTCAGCGTCACGGACGTAAAACAAAACTTGTCGGATTTCCTTTTTTCTCTCGAATCTTTCTTTCTTCTTTCTTTCAGAAATCGCGCAGAGGCGAGCGGAAGGAAAAGCTCGCGGTCGAAGGAACGAAATCCCTCGGAAGGAAAGACGAACGAGACAGGTATTTTTCACGGGACTTGCCGCGGTATAAAAACCGCGTCTGTACGGCCGCGTTTTCGTCGAGATCGAGCCGGAGAGAGGCCAAGAGAGAAAGAGAGAAACGGACGATTAAAAAATCGGATCGATAATCTGGAAATAAGTCTGGGGAGGAGGGCGGCAGACTGTGACAAAAGGAGGATAGAGCGCCTTGGGAAGTTTTTCCACGCCGGAAACAAGACGCTAATGCTTCAGTTCCGAACTGGCCCTCGAGCTGTTCGTATCAGTTCGTATCAGATATGACTCACGCAAACGGATTTCATATCCGGCGGAGGAAATTGCGTTGTTTGCTCACTGTGCTAACTAATAAAACTGATTGTCCTATCTGGAAATCCGCGGAGCGGATTTTATCGTTACGCGTTGTTATCGTCCCGTGTGTATATCGCAACAGCTTCACGGTCCGGCCAACAACAGCGTTTATAACTCGACTCGGTATTTTATTCAACCTGACCCCGGCGTCGTTGTACAAAATAGTTCACCGCCGCCGTAATGAACTCGTCGTAATTGCGCCGCTTTAATATCAGATCCGGCATTAATACCACCGTCGCGGCTCACTTGCATAATTGAATCGACATTGTTGGCAGAATTTTACAAGTCGATAAATTTCCCCCACTGTGGAGAACTCTCCAGGTTTTCAGGAGCTAGAGTTCCCCGATTTCGTTTCGTTCGTGACGTAAACAAGAATTTTGTTTCTTTTTCTGTGTCTTAAAACAAATTGAAAATCCATTATTCGACTGCAGTCCGCCGTCGTGTAAACAAAAGAAAGAGAGAGAGAAAGAGCGGTGTAGAACAGCGGCAGTCTACCGGAAAATGAATAAAGAGATTTCATTTCCCCTCCCCGGCAAATCTTGTTTCGAGAGATCGTAGTGGAAATCGAAGGACGTCGCGGACCGTACGAAAATACGCCAAATTCCCTCGATCGCACGTTCGCGATTAGAATATAGAGGATCGAGCTCGCGTGTCTCTTCGAGAATTGTTTCCTACGAAGAAGTGCTCGAGCTGCGTTACAGTTCGGAGAGAATCGCACAGACGAACAGATTCTGTCTGTACAAAAAAGGTCGGAGAAGCGAGAACGAAGAGGAACAGCGCGTCGAGTCAAAGCCGAAACGAACGAAAGAGGATCGAATGCAGCGTCTGGTAATAGCGCGAAGCCGAGCACTGTGTGACAGCGAGAGATAAAGAGAGATAAAATTGTCGGAAGAAATCGGTGACACCTTTAGCTCCGTTCCACTTGATTACGATCGTTGTCCGTCTTCTCCCGTGACTGTAAAAAATCGGCTGCCAGACCTAGAAACAAAGTCTAATCCGAAAGACTCGGGGGAGGGGGAGGCTAGAGAAAATTAGTCGTTGAAACTTTGACGCGTCACGATACTTGGAGAACCGTCGATGCAAATACGCCGATTCACCTCGGTGTCGTATTTGCTCGGTCATTGTCAACAATCGCGATGCGCGCACGATACGTTTCGTAAGCTCGCTCGACGTTTCGTTACTGATAGACCGGGCTTACGGGAAAGTGACTCCGCGTTGCACGCACGGCTGAGCCGTTGTAAATTTGCATGAAAACGGGGCGATTCTGACAAAAATATCTCGCAAATATTGCGAGGGACGTTGTTTCTTTTTTTTTTTTTCCTTAAATTTGTTTTTCATAAATCCACCGGCAAAACGGAACGTCGATCGTGAAAATGGTCGGGCCAAACGGGGTAAGGATAATTGCGTTGGTCGATCGATCGTTGGTTGACGTTTTCTTTTTTTTTTTTTTTTTTTAATTCACCGAAATTGACGAAAAAGGAGAAGAAAGAAAGACTTTTTTTTTAATAATTTATTAATTTAACGTCGCATCTACGATTCTAGACGATTCTAGACGATTTCTAGACGATTATATCTTATGGTAGATGATTAGTTTCCTTTAGATAGTTCAACATTTTCTATATGTTTCTGTGACGTTAGGGCTGCTGGTGATTTTTGCTTTTAGGCATGGTACTTGCTGCGTTCAAATAGTAGATGATGGGTTGATATTATTTGGTTGCATTGGTTCTGTTTTTTTTTTTTTTTTTTTTTTAATAGTGCTATATTCATGTGCGAGTTTGCAGTGTCCTGTTCTAAGCCTTGTCACAACTATTCTGCCTCTTCGAAACGAAAGACTTGTAAACAGCGGCAAGACAAAAACCGAGCGCATTCGAAGCTCTCGAATCACTCTACCGTTAATTCCATCTTCCGGGAACGATCTCCTCGGCTCTAACGATATTTGTAGAAGCAAAAACTATGATTTTATAACGATTATGGAGGCGCACGGACGCGAGGAGGCGTAAGAAGGGAAATAGACGAGAGGCTAGCGAACGAAAGGAACGAAGAGGGAGGGGCGGGGGGGAGAGAGAATCGAAACGACACGGCGAAAGGAGGAGAAGAATACGAGAAAGAGATGGAAACGAGGAGAAGGGAGAGAGAGAGAGAGAGAGAAATTCCATCCACCGCGCCCAGGTCGAGATGGTCGCTCATAAATATTCATACGGAATTCCTGAAGCCAGGAAAACATCCATTCCTGTAGGAGCGCACGTGTGCCCCCGTGCATTCGGCAATTTCGTGAACGACAAATGAAAAAAGAGCACCGGGGATCGGCGCGCCCCGGCATGATTCCAAACCGGCGGCGAAGAGAAACGAGGGAAATTACCATAGGCCAATTTCTGATCGGTTGCCGCCCGCGCTCTACGTCGCCGCCGTCGAAAAATATCTGGACGCTGCGTTTACGTTTTAACCCGGGATTTAAGGGACGATACACCGCCAACCAGAGATAAGAGTTAACGGCTCGAATGTGACGAAATCAAGTCGCGCGTTGCAACGGCATTGGCGCGTGAATGACACGCTTGGTAAGAAAATTCAGCAACTTCAAAGAATTCAAAAGCAAAAAGATCGACGTGGAAACTAGGGAGACACAGGGGTCGTTTCTGAAAATTGGAAGGCTCTTCTTTAGGCTGAATTCGAACCCAACGTCTTCTTGGATATAATCGAAAGGTAATCAATCTAATCAGTTCAGGCGTGAATGCTGCAGGCTCCAAATTTTTTCACAGATTGTGCAAACTTCGCGATCCACTCCCACGTGCCAGACGATAGAGTCACTTTGAAACTTTTTCCACTGTAGAGAGTTCTTGCAACCAACGAGAAACGTCAGAGAGAGAGAGAGAGAGAGAGAGAGAGAGAGTTATCGAACAGATTGCATCGGTCGTAATTAATTTTTGCATTTCATTCTGGTTGCTTCAAAACTGCTACTTACTTCATTTTGGCGAAAATCATCAAAAAAGAAACGTTTCTCCGTTTTTTCCCACTTTTCGTATTATCCTCCATATTATTGTCTGAAGATGCTAATTTATAATGGAAATCTGACCAATCTGACTGTTCCAACGACGTTTGACGTCGTCAAACTACATTTTGGTTTCTTCAGTTGCTGAATGAAAGTTTCTTTCGTGATTTTCTCGAAAATACACATACAGGACTTTATCCCCTTTCGTTTTCCAGACATTCCCGGCGTTTTGACATTTAAATACAGGAGAGGCGGACACTGTGTGTAGAAATCAGGCACGCGAGGCACGCGCAACGCTTGGCGAGCCATCGCTACAGATTACAGCTACAGCGGCGATCTTTGTTTCGCACGTTTACTCCCGGAGGAGGATTTATTAGCTGAAAAAAAGAGGATCGATCTTATTGACAGGATCTGTCAAGGATTTTTCACAACATTTTTATACGCAACGAAGGCAGCGGCGGCGGCGGCTGCGATAACGCTGCCCGGCATTAAGCTTCCCGGCAGCGCGAGCTTTTCCAGCTCCGTGCTGCTGCAGCGAAAGGCTATAAAGAGATTCGAGTTACGACAATCGAGCGGCGTTCTTTTTATTTGGCAAACAACACGCGCAATGACGTGCCGTAAAATTTATCTTGCCATTTTAATGCCGAAGGAAGCACCCGCGTTCGGCCTGCGCCCGTGACAAATCGCGCGTACACTCGTCCCCTCTCTCTTTCTCTCTCTCTCTCTCTCTCTCTCGCTTCCAACTGTATTTCCACGGAAGAAAAATTCGCGCGCTCGGTGACCTGTAAAAATATACCCGTGTTCTCCCGTTTGATTCCTTTCTCTCTTGCTGCCTCTCTACTTTCCCCCTTTTTTCGTCTACCAGCGCGTAGAGCGAAGCGTCCGCGCAACTATTTGCAAAAAGTTGGGAAATCGATATCGAGGGGAAATTTATTTTTTTTGCTCTCTCTCTCTCTCTCTCTCTACTCGAAAGCGTCATTTCTAGCGTGTACCGATATGCTGCGTTTTCGATTCCAACTGCATTCTTTCACGTTTCGTTCGTTCCGCAGACAGAGGATCTTTTCCTCTTTTTTTTTTTTTTTTGTCCCCCCTCCTCCCTCTCGAACGAACGATCAATTCCTACGTTTCTACGTAAACTAAACATTATATCACCGGTTATATTTGAACACTTGCGTCACAAGCGCGTCGAGCTCTTTCGCTCGTGTCTGCGCGAGAATCTCGATTTGAAGTTTCAAAGGAAGCTTGCCCCTTTATTCTGCATATACCCGCTGGCGAACAAAGACGTTGAAATTGATTAGAAGTGCGTTCTCTATGAAAATTAGAAGCCCTCGCGATCGATCTCGGTGATGCGACTTGAGGGTGGAAGAAGCGGGGAAAGACGGGGAGGAAAAGCAAGGGGAAAAAGCTTGGTATTCAAATTGGCTTGGTCACAAATCTTCAAGATACATACATATATGCAATGAGTCTCGCGTAACGAGTGGGTCCTCTTCTTCTCCGCTCATTTCGCCGCTATCGCGACTCGCCTCGATTTTTTTCTACTCTCCCTCTTCGCCGCGCTTCCGCGCGCCACGGACAACAATTTCTCCACCAGCGTGCCGTTCGCCGCTGCGTTTGAGAAAATTTGCATGAGGAGGCGCGCACGCGGCTCCTGCCCTTTGCATAAAGGGAAAATTTATAATTGGCGGCGGGCCAGGGCCAACGTCTGCTGCGACGCTGCTCTACGTTCGATCGCGCGCGAACGCCTCGTCCCGAATTTTGATTTCAATCGAGGCTGCTCTCCTCGCGGACTGTCCCGCCGAGTTTCGAAGAAACCCTAACCGCGCGCGATCGTGCGGAAAATTTCGCGCCTCCGACGTTTATCGGCCGTGAAACCGAATTTAGCCTCGAGTCAGTCAGTCAGCCAGCTTCCGGATAAACCCCGATGCTCCACGCGACTCGATTGCGACCAGATAGAGATTTAAGCTCCAACTAACCGGAGCGGAGAGGCTTAGAGAAAACGTGAGCGGACGAGATTCTTCGAATTTTGTCGCGTATTCGTGAATCTCGAACTGCAACTTCTCGACTGCTGCGACGATTAACAGACTCTGACAGACGAATTGAATGAAACTCGACACGAAAAAAATGATATTTATTTTTCGTTTTAATATCTGTGTAAACTTAAGAAAGATCGTTTTTTATACTCTTGCCTCTTCCAGTTGAATAAATAAAATCCTACTGCTTTTGTAAAAATTCAAAACAGACGTTTTATAATATTTTTATGGTCCACGCTTTAACGCTGAACAACTTTGGTATTATTTCTGGAGTTATCTCTAATAAGTAATGGTAATTTTTTGTTTTGCACTGAAAGTAAATTAAATCTGCACGCGTCTCATAAACAGTTAATACGTGTCAGCAGTTAAATACTGATCAATTTAGCTTTGAAACTTGTGATATGCAGCGTCATCACGAGCTTCGTGTTCTGCAGTTAATGAACGCGCCAAGAAAACGATACACAAGAATAGTTTCACATTCGTGGCTAGTAGAATACAACGCAATCGAACCTCCAAGTTCGAAATCAAGACCGAGGTCAGTTTTAGAGGCAGGTTCTTTCCTTCTGTTTTCATTCGTTTCCTCCATCAAATTGAACGTGTAGTTATTCATCTCCAACAGTCAGGTACGAATCTTTCTTTCCACTCTGTACAGAGTTCGAGAACATCAGAAGAGCAAACGATGTGGTTGCTTTGAATAAAATTTTAAACAATGTCTTTTTCATCGCTTCATATTCATTTTGAGATATCCTCTAATTTTTGTAAGTAGTGTAGATGATGATATAAGAAAAGTTTGTCTAGTAAATCAACACGCTCCAGCGATCTCTCACGCAGCCAGTCAATGGACGAACGAACTCTGAATTAAGTTAAAGAAGGAAACGAATGGTTTGTTAGTCGCGGGTAGATTTTTCACGGTGAACAGGAGCCGAGGCATTGTTCCACTTTTTCCTCCGAGGGTGTGCTCGCCTCTCAGCACGAAGCCGAGAGAGAGAGAGAGAGAGAGAGAGAGAGAGTAAGCGAAACCCGCGCCGGCTATACGTCAGTTACAAGTCTGCTCTCAGCGCAAACACACGACCCGCCGAGGTTGACTACTTTGACAATTAATAGCCAGGGAAGCCCGAAACACCTGGATCGTGCCTGGTACATAAGTATCATAAATGTTGCCAACTCAGGAACAAGCTTTCTGTATATCACGCGGAACGTTGGAATGTTTTCAACGGCCGCGTTGTTTCAACAAGTTTATACCGTCGCGCGGAAACACGGTGAAACTTTCTCGGTCGTAAAAAAAAAAAAAACGGTTAGTTACCAAGTGTTAATGGAACAAAAGGAACTTTCACGTCGGTTGATCAACGTTACTCGAACGCCGTGCGCCTGGATCCTCGTGTCCATCTGACGAAACTATTTCCACGTAATTTATTTCACCTCTTTATGGAGAATGTTGCTTATTAATCGATCGAGAATATCCACTTTCTACGAATTCCAACTGGCTGCTATCATCGATCGAAGAACGGAGGAATTCGAGAAGCTTTCTGTTAGCGTGGCTTCGATTCCACGCTTATTTACGGACATTCCCCGGTATTAATCGAGGATAATAAAAATGGCCGAAACTGGCGGCGGTGCGAAGAATTCGTCGGCAGGCCAACCGGCAACGTCGGGCAACGCGGTATGCGGCGGCAGAAACTCGGTATCCTCGCCCTTAATTGGCCGTTTCTAGCGTTCCTTTCTCTATCCTGTGTCCTTCTCGAATGACAGGACGCGGCGTGTCCGCGGCACGATAACGCGCGGCATGCACATCGATTTGCACAGCGCGACTATCTTCCTTCCCTGTCGCCTCCCATCCCCGTGGAAACAAGCATTACCTGTGGAATATCACGTTTCGGATTGCGATCCCGGCGAGTCGCGCCAACGATTCCCGCAATTCGTCGCAGACCTCGCCGAAGAATCTCCGACTCGCCCTCGGGAGGATTTTCCCGCTCTTTCCTGCGCGCAGAGAAGTAACTTTCCGTCCCTCGGCAAACGAGAGAAAATGAGATTTTTCTCTCTGACTCGATGACGGAATAAAGAAAACGCGATTGGAAATTAACGCGGCGGTTTGGTGGGGACGATCTCGCGTTTGTCCACAAAGGATTTACCACCCGGTCGCGTTGTTGTTACATTATTATTAAAGCCGTTATTCAATGAACGTCGCTGTCCAACAGCGTGAATGAATTTTCATGATGCCGCCCGCGTTTATTTCGGCCCGGGCGAAATTATAATTCCCAATTTAATAATTCGGATACGAAACATTTACAGACGTTAATAATACAATTAATTGCGCGCTGCTGGTTGAACAGCCGTGTTACATGTTCATCGATTTTGTCGAGCCGAGAAAATTTCGTCGCGGGATAAAGGGGAGGAAGGTGTTTGAAGAACCTCCGACTATAGTACGCGGATCAACTGTACAGCGTTTCGTTCGCGTTGGATCCAAGAGAACTATTTTAAATAAATCTTTCCCTCTTATCAAATAAGTAAATATTCAAAGGGATACTCTTTCTGTTGCAGTCTTCTATCCGTATAATTAAACAATTTTCTTAAAGTTTTTGTTAAAGTAAAGGATCTTTTGTACGGCAGCTCTTATTTCACTTTCATTTCTCCCAATTGCGCGAATTGTTGATTCATTTCTCGCAAAGAGATGTGTCTTAACTTATCTCACCAGATTTCAACGATTTCGTATCGAGAATTTCTAATTTCTTCTTCCAACGATACAAATCTACTCGGCTTATTTTTTTTTTTTCTTTTTTATTCGTGATGTTTGGGGATCGTGGCTAATATAAATGGAAAATATTACATATAACAGAGAATAAAATAACTTCCGCACAGTACACACTTTGAATAACCCTTATCGCGCAACAGTTAATGTAAAACTGTGCTCCGAGACAATTCAATAGAGACGCACATATTTTCATATCAAAAATGAGCTTTTTTCATCGCGTTTACACAGGGGGTCCCGCTTGTGCGTGTACCCCCTTGTTCACCGCACGGTGGCGCAGCGAAACGCGTTTCCACGCGCGGTTTCAATACACCCGGTGGAATCCTAACGAGTCGCGAGACAGAGAGACTCAAAGGGCGTGAGGGAAGTTGGATAAGTGCCGGCGGAGATGAGGAAAGAAAATGAGAAGGAGGACAGAGACGGAGGGGGAAGAAGGTTGTTCATTCCACATTCATTTCGCGATAATCTCGACAGGACCAAGCGGAGTTCATTACTGTTTCTATCTCATTAACGACGCCGACTATCGAGACACCGAGGCGCGTCGCGGTATCTACTTCTTTCGAAAAGAAAAAAAAAGAAAAAAAACACGCGACTCATTAATTGGAGAGGCTAGCCACCGAGATAACGAACAAAATTTATCTTTATAGTTATTAACTATCGATTGAAAAAAGAAATGAAGGGAAAAATGACGCGAATTCCTCCTGCCTGCCGGCGCAAGAACGATATTTTATCGGAGTTGCATCTAGATGTGATCATTAACTGTTCCCCAGTTGGAAACGAGCTCGCTTTCTCTCTCTCTCTCTCTCTCTTTCCCCTCTTTTCCATCGAGATTTTACGATACGCGCTTTGTTTTTCCGATAGATCATATTCATTTTTCATCCACCGGGTGGATTTTTCCCCTCACCCATCGATTCGACAATTCCGTTCTTACGAGTATCAGAGTATTCGCGAGAAAATTGCGTCGAACGTTACACAGAATCACGAGGTAACTGAAAAATCTTGCGTACGAGTCCCGAATTTTTTTTCTCTCTTTTTTTTTTTTTTTTTTTGCTTCTTCGAAACGATTCGACGCTCGTCGCCGTCCGCGCTTTGTCTCCTCGGTTTGCGGTTTTAATCAATGTACCTTCCGGAAGATTCACGGCCTGCGAAATTTCCGGGAGGCGGCTTAAGCGCAGAAAGACAAACAGCCGAAACAGAAAAATTCCTTATCGCTGTCGGGAAGCGTCGCGCGGAGGGGGGCAGTTAAATCCGAGAGAGCGGCTTTATTAAAAAGGGAAGAAGGGTGACTCGATACGGAACCGCCCTAGTGGAATTACACCGTTCTCTTATATTGTCCCCTGGAACCTCTCCCTCGCCACGAACCTAACCCAACCCCACGTCGTGGCCACGGTAATGAATTCTCTTTTTCTTCCACGAGTCTGTTGGTAGAAACGAAAGATGATGAATTTCAGATTGAACGTTTTCAAATTCGTGTCGTGCCGATACGAGTGATCGCACGTCGCCGTGCTAATGGATCGTGCAAGTGAGACGAGGGATCTTTTGAAAGAACGTCGCGCAGGATATTAAAGAACGAAACTGCCAGCTCCTCCCCCCCCTCGTCAGTACTGTTCAGGGAGGTGTCGTGGACGACAAGTGGTCGTAATGAACGTCCTAATGAATATGCACAATGAACAGAGACCCTCGTTAGGACACGTGCTGGTAGCACTTACTTGGCCGACTAAACCGCGTTAGTCGCGGCTTACCAGACCCGCTACCAGGCTTCTGCTCACCTTTTTAAAGATTATTAATGGTGTTGTAGCGGTGCCCGGCTTTGGGAACCTTTACGCTGCGGAGCTCTGGCTAATCACAGCGGCTTTTTAATTGAGAGGGCGTGCACACCGGCCGGCCGCCCCGACGCGCCGCTCTGAATGTTAACTTTGTCCCCGACGACCGTCCCCGTTTCATATTGTTATCCCCGGTGATGAAGCGATCCGGGAGTTCACCGCGTCGTTCAACTTGGCCGAATGAAAAATGATGGCGAACGAGTCCTCGATGACGCTTGGCGATGGTGTCGGTAGCGGAATGATCGATCGTCGCCGATGCGGATCAATTTGGGGGGGGTGCTATCGCGGAGAGATCGGGAAACGAATTGTTACATTTTTCAGTGACCAAGCATCGAGAGCATGCTTCCCCCGATTTAATTTTATTCGCGTTGGAATTATATCTGTGAATGTATTTTGGCTACGCCGGATTTTACTTGGCAATTGCTCACTGAGAATGGCGAAACTTTTCGGAAAGTATATCGGAAATAATCGAAACTGAACTGAACTGCGCTACGTCGAAATGAATACTGTTTGCTCGTTCGTGAAAATTTAACTTTATTTCATGATACAACCAATAATCTACGTATACAATTCGAAACGTGAGTCAATGTACATTTCTTGCGTTCCTACATATTTGTGTCTTTTTCTGATTAATTGACTACAACATTCGTTTTCGTTTTAAGGGTATTGACCGAGACGTAATCGATCGAATTAAAATTCACTTACGTTCGAGACAGTTATCAGTAACATTTCGTTTTCGTACTATCTTTTTTATACTTTGAGCTCAACTGCCTTCAGAGTAGACCGCGCGCACAGGCAAGCGTGCGCAGACACTCGCGGAAATCTCGTTTCGATTTGAGATTGCAAGAGTGTACGGAACATTCGATTATCCGTTGCGTTAATAAACTTGGCGATGCCGTATTACCGGATATAATTCCAACGCTTTGATGGCAAACACATCGCGCTGGCGGCGCGTAGTAATTTACTCGCGTCTCGAGTACGATCGGATCTTCCGTATCGCGGTGCGCACGGAACGCTTAACCGTGTAACGAATAATCGACCGATCAGGGTTAATAATAGCAGCCGCGAGAGACCCACGTTCTCCCGTTCCGTTAATCTCTCGGCTATTCCTTCGAAATAAAGGAATTTGCCTAATAAATCGCGCGAACCATCCGACACGCGACATCGTCCGCGCGCGATAAGACTTAAGGGAGTGAACGTATAACCAGCCTCTCTTTCTCTCTCTCTCTCTTTCTCTCTTTTTCTTCCACGGCCGCTAGTAAATTTCGCCGTGGAAATCGCCGTGATAAATCAGGCTGGAGTAAATCACACGAAAGATTCGCGAAAGGAAGAACCGAGTGGAAAAAGGAGAGGAGAGAGGCAAGAGCTGCTGCTGCTGCTGCTGCTGCTGTACTCTCACGTCTCGTTACAATCTCGATTTCCTCGAGACGGCGCGCGGCAATGTCGGCCGGAGCCGTTAGAAAATAACGAGGTAACTACAGGTTAACGCCGTTATCGCATGACGGGGTTTATGGGGTTCCATCGTCGACAAGCGAGCCCCATGGCGCGAGTATATCACGGCCCGCGCAGTTATGTTTCAACGGGGGGGTGAATACGCGCCCGGTGTTTGCTGGCCATAGGGTGAACGGAAGGAACGCCGGGGTGGGTGTTAATTGGCTTCCGATCTGCCGGTCGAGACCACCGTCGGCGGGTGGGCAACCAACCAACCAACCCTCTCGGAAACAGGTGCCCGCGAGGTGTCGCAACCCACGCGAAACCCGCATTAGGCCGTGAGTTTAGGCACGTCGCACGGGTCAAGCGCGTCGACTAATTTCTCTCGGATACGTAATAACCCGATCGAGTACCTGTCGGCGTTGATTGATCGAGAATCTTGGAGACGATCTCTCCTGGCTATGTACCGTCACTTGCCTAATTTCGATCGTTTTGACACGCGTAATTTTACAAAAATTTACCTGTCAACAGACGAGGAGACTCGGTAACGTTCGAAATTCGCGCGTGAACTTCGAAAGAAAGACGACGAGGAGCGGACTGAGGAGCGGTTGGAACGGCGATTAAACAGAGAAAAATTGAGAACCGGTTACGTCGGTCGATCGTGTTCACGCAAATCCTCTTATTACGTTGCTGGCATCCCAGGCGGAGGTAATCAACGAAACTTATTTATTACGAGCGCGTAACGAGGCCGTTCTTTCGCCGAGTCGATGCGTAAAACGATATATCCAAACGAGAATCGTCGCGCGGGAAGCCGGATCGCGCGAGGAACTGTAAATTGTCTGCCGCGGCGTGTACAAGAATGGGGCAAACACACGGCCACGTTTCACGAATCGATAGCAAGCGTGCGCGCATCTCGATACACGATCCATACACGCAGCAATCTTTGCGTGCCGCGCGCGCACCGCCACCATTCAAACAGATTCGCCGCGTATGATTAATATATGCGCCCGGCGGGTACAAATAGCGGGTCTTTACTTGCCACCGTGTGCGCGAGTTTGAAGTTCGCGTGGTGGATGGCTTGCGTACACAGGCGAATGTAAAACGGAGTCCGCAAAAATTAAAGGATTATCCGGGATTACGAGCGGCAACAGCGTCGCGACCACACGCCCGGACCCGGCCGCGATCATCGGCCCGCTGCAGTTTAATTTCAAACGCGTTCCAACCACCCGGAAAACCGATTTGTATCCTTTACTTCCTGCACTGGCTGCCCGACGACCAACGTTAGCTCGATTACTAAGAGGGTGGGCGCGCGAAGAGGGGATCCACTAGTAATTACGTTAATAACTTCAACCGGCCGCAGAATTTATGGACCTCTCTCGCGAGAAAGTGAAAAGATCGTGGAGAAGGAGGAGGAGGAGGAGGAGGAGGAGGAGGAGCGACCGGCTGGCGCTAATTCGCAGCAGGACGGTGTCGTTAACTAACGAAGCCATTCGCGGTAATATTAATTCACTCGGTCATGTTTAATTGGACGGTCCGCGCGAGATCTCTTGTGAATTTGTCACGATTTATTAACGATCGTCCAATTTCCGCCTCGAGAGAGAGAGAGTTCTTCTTCTCGGGTTGTTGTTGCGATCGTTGTTTCCGCTCTCTCCTTCATTCCCCTCCCCACGGAACGTTTTCCGAGCCCCGATACCTTCTTTTCACGCCCTTTAGCCCCGGCGCTATTGTCCAGCGAAGCACATCCGTCCGATACGCACGCGGAGACCTTAACTCTCGGGGAAACTTCATTAGCGAGAACGATAATTACTGTAAACAATTTTATTGCTCTCTCGCATTAAATCTCCCTGGCGAAAGTTATTCGGCGGAGTTACGGAGGTGGAGGAGGAGGAGGAGGCTCTCCTCGGCTCGACGAGTTTGCATCCGCTCTCGCTGAACGAACCGGAACTGCTTATTATGTTAGAGAATATAATAAGCTCCATACAAATCTCGTTTCTGGCAAGACGCTCGAGACTATCTCAACGTTGTTTTACTCAACGATCCTCTTTCTCCGCGGACCGAGACACTTCGAGAGACGTTTATAACGTCTTCGGGAACAGAATCGTTTTGTCCGACGCTGGAATTACGCCCCGCCGTTTGATTGTGAGTTTATGAGGGAAACGAGCGCCACTCTCGAAATTTTTCTTTCTTTCTTTCTTTCTTTCTTTCTTTCTTTCTTTCGTCCAGATGAAGCCGAGTCCGGACAACTGTGCGCGAAGAGTTCAACTGTGAAACGTCGCAACGACAAGTGAAGTTATACGTAATAAAACTCGTAACTTGCGATCTTGAGGCGTGGAAGAAGTTGTCAGAGCGGGGAATAAGCCGACGTGTAAAGGATCATCTTCCATTGAGAAACTTTGCAGATTGTTGGAGCCAGATCGTTATAATCTCGTTGGCGTGATTCGCCTTCGTAAGACTTGCGGGAAGAGGGAAAAATGTCGACGAGACGTGTGTGTACGTATGATAGACGAGGGCACACGCTCGCAGCGACGTTTTCGATATTTATATTTCCATCGATCCATCGTGGTTGTTCCAACAATTTCCAACAACGTAACTGGACCGAAATACCGCGCTCGTCTTTAAACGCGTTTCGTTGTTTGAATCAACACCGAGGTTTTAATTGCGCGACACCCGACACGGTACCAATGCACAGAGAGTCCCTTTTGGAAAAAAGGTTTCGTTCTAAATTTACAATCGTTGCTCCGCGGTTGCGTGTCCATCTCGCGGCTCTGCATCTCGTTCCAATCAACGGCTGTAATTAGTCGTCGGGGAATCTCCCGCGTATCATCGTCGCGAATGCGCTCCGCTCGACAAAAAAAAAAAAAAAAAGAAAAAGAAAAAAATGTGGAAAACGCGAGCGAAATGACGCGCGGAATTTCTGCCGATTTTTTTTCGGAAAAGTGGAATTTTTCCCTGATTGGAAAATGCCAACACCATTCTATCCGAAAACTGGCGAGAATCTTCCGCCCGTGATGTGACGAAATTTACGACAAGGACAGAGAGAGAGAGAGAGAGAGAGAGAGAGAAAGAGGGAAGAGATCGATATGACTCGAAGCGAATGACAAGAGAAACTTAAGCCACGGTAAACCTCGTGCTTGCTGTCGCGATTTTGCTATTTTCCACGAAACATCCGTCGTTAGCAGGTATAACGATGGTTGGTCTACGAGGAGGGGGGTGGGATAATGGGGGAAAGCGGAAGTGTACGACTCGAAGGATCGCGACAAAGATGAGTAGAAGGGTATTACGGTTTAAAGGAAAGCTTGACTGCCGAACGACTAATAAGATTACCTTCCGCCTAATCATTCTCGCTCCTGTGAACTCTCACGGCTCTCTCCCTCTCTCTGTCTCTGCCGCTCTCTACCCATATACAGTCTCGCCGCCATGCTTGTATTCCGCGACGGATAATTTTCCGAGGCGACACCTAATTATCGGAAAAATTCTGCGGCAACCGTGTCTACCGGCTTCCGCGTAAACGCACGTTTTCGAGACAGACAGACGGATAAGTGGAGGGATAAACGGATGGATTAACTGCAAGCTCGCGTCACTGGATGGAAACTTTTGTACAGTCAGCTAAGTAGACCGAGCTTTCGTTCCGCGGGATATGAGAGAACGATGGTGTTGTGGTTCACGCGTAGAGAAAGTCGACGGTGTTTCGGTGTCGATGCTCAATTTCCCGTGAAATTCCTTCTCTTTGGAAATGGACCGAGAAACTTCGGTTTCGAAACGTATCGTCGTTCTCTCTCTCTCTCTCTCTCTCTCTCTCTACGCATGTTTGTTTAGAAATTATGGTATCGTTGGTAAATTTTTTTTTTTAATAAAAGTCAGTCAAGAAGGAGAACCTTCCGTTATCGTTTCTGTAACGAGGAGCTAGCACCAGTGACAATGAAAATTTATGTTGAGACAACTTCGCAAAGTCATTTTGAAGCGTGAAGCTTCTATTGATGTGCGGCGAGGATATCTTTTTTTCTCGGAAATTGTGAAAAATCAGACTTGTTGAATAATTTTTCTCCGAACAAAGGAAAAGCAAGGCCGCGTGGTCTTGGAAAATTAAAATTTTCTTCTTACAACGAGCCCTTAAAACTCGCTGTACGATTTTACTAAACTTGGAATTGAAGTGAAGATTTCTTGAATTTGTATTGTATCTTACCTCGATGCTCGACGTTTAATAAAATATCGAACAAAAGAAGTCGAACAGTGAGTTTTAAAAAGTTGTTACAAAGGGGAGGCCTCAGTCTTCAAACTGACAGAAAATTTTTTTATTACCACACACGTTTGAATCCTTACAATTTTTGAGAAATTGTCTCAGTCCTCGCGATTTTTAAAATAGAGGCTTCAATGTTTCTTTTACGATTAGCTTGAATAATCGACAGTCCTTCGTTGTCACTGATAATTCGGCCTTTGTTATTTCACCACGTCGTTAAACTCTTCCAATTTTTAACTTTCTGTTCCAAGCTGTTAAACGCACGGCCACTCGAATGATCCGTAACTCGCAATTAGGAAACGAGATTTTCCTACTTTCGGATTTCAAATTCCACTCGCAACGCGCGTGCATTCACGCACGTCTCATTAGCAGCCGGTGTCGAGGATGTGTAATTTGTTGGAGGTTTTTCAAAGCCGTATGGGGACACGCGCAAATGTCCCGTTAGTGGCCAAAGGTTTTACTATTGAGGAGGCTGGCTATTCATCCATCGTTGCACGCGTTGAATCCCACAGACATTCGCTAGTTAGGTATAACTACATAAGTATCTTTAACGACCCGACATTGAGACGAGGTATAGATTCTCTTATCAACACGTGACAATTTCCCGTACCTGTTGATGGCGCGACAAATAATTCTGCTCGTCAGCGTCGAAGGTTTCGGAAGATGGAAAATTTCCGCCATTTGCAACAGACATTCTACCGAGTTACAGTTAATTACAAGTTTATTTATCAATGAAATAAACAATTGTATCCTAATCTCTGGTATAGTCGACGTTAATTGCTATTGCTTGTTGCTCTTTGGTATGGAATTCACCTGGTTTTGATGGAAACAAGTTTTTGACAAGCTCTCGAACTTGGTTGTCGTTGGAGAATGTTTTCCTCAAAGTACCTCGCAGGGATCGAAATAGATAATATAGCAGTCCCAAGTTAAATGTCTAAATGCACTTTTCTTCACTAATCGTTCGTTGCTGTCCCCACCAATACTTGGAATTGGAACTGTCCTCACATTTATGCTACCTTACCGTTCGTGACACTTGCATATACGAAACAAAAAAAAATTTAGAAATTTTAAAATAGCAAAACAAAAATTTTAAAATTTCGGAATTTTAAAATAACAAAACAAAATTCTAAAATTTTGGATAAAATAACAAAAAATTTTAAAATTTAGGAATTTTAAAATAATAAAACAAAATTTTAAAATTTAGGAATTTAGGAAATAACAAATCTAAGAAAGTAACAAAACAAAATTTTAAAATTTAGGAATTTTAAAATAAATAAATTTAGGAATTTTTAAATTTAGGAAAATAACAAAACAAAATTTAAAAATTTAGTAATTTTAAAATAACAAAACAAAACTCAAACGAAGAACGTTTCACCTACTCGAAGAAGCGGCCGTCAGACTACTGATTTTTCTAATTAGATCGCCGTAATTTCCAAATTTCCCCAGCGGAATCTTCATCGAGCTCGAGTGAAACTAATTCGATCTGTCTCGTGCAAAACAGAATTTACAACGCGATTACGCGCAAGTTCCTTGTTGCAAGCCGCGCTCGCGGAATTTTAAAACTCTGCGCGCTCTGTATTACGAAACTTCGCGCCAGTTCTGTTCGAAGCGTAGTGGAGGGCAAAAAAAAAAAAATCTACTCCGCAATTTTTCACATAACAGTGAAATTCTGCGTCGAGAGACAAAACTTTCGCGCGCTCGTTCGCGCGATAGAAATTTCAGGTCTGATCGAATTATTCAGAAAACACACTCGACGTCGGTTTTCAAAATCGAGAACCCCGGGCGGAAGACCTGAAGAAATTGATGAAAGTGATTTCCAAGGAGTACAGGTCGATATCCATTTCCTCCTTTGACGGCGAAATGGGAGCGGGGGGGAGAGATAAAGTACAGAGACACGAAAAACCAGTATCCTGGGGAAAGGAAGTGGAGACGCGACACAGAAGAAGCAGAGAAATGGCAGATCGTCAGAGTAACGATAAGCGATACTCCCTTGAAAAAAAAAAAAAAAAGACAGGAGAAGGGAGGATAGAAAGATAATATTCCGCTAAAATTTCCGAGCTCGGTGTGTGACCACCCGGGAAATTTTCACGTTTCATTTTACAGTGACTTTATCGAACGCGCGAATTTTATCAAACTGTTGTTCCGCTGGACAACGGGAGATGCTAGCTTATCACGCTGCATGATGTATAAACCGAGGAGGGTGAAAACTTGCTAAACCGTTAAGAAGAGGATGATCCTGGAGCAAATTTCATATTCGGGCACAGACTCTCTCTCTCGAGAGAGAGAGCGTACTCGTGTCTACTCGAAGGAGAGAGAGAGAGAGAGAGAGAGTGTTCGCTCGCGCGCGGAAATCCATTTCTCGTTATTGCAGCTGTATCGCGTGACACGTGTTCGAGGTGTCTTGATGCTTTTCGCGCGCGTCAAATAGCGAGGCTGGCTGGAAATTATTATCGTCGAGTTGCGTGTGTGAAAACAATTCGTATATTCGCCAAAAAGTAACTGCATTTTCTTTTTTTTTTTTTTCTTCTTCTTCTTTTTGTATGCTTGCAAATGAAAGGCGAATTTTATTAATATATTTTGCCATTCTTTTTATATTTACGTTTTGTTCCATTATCTTCTTTTTGGCAACTTCACGATTCCAGTAGATGAAATTTAATAAATCGATTCTGACATTGCCTTGGTTCGAAGGCCTCTTCACCGTATACATTAGATAACTTTCACGAGCCTGCAGTCTTTCTTTCCTTTCTCGGAATGTAGTACAGCAAAAATGTTCGCCGACAATTACGTAAATGATTCTCTTTGATTTTTTACGTTGAAATGACAAACGAGTAATTGTCAATGAGATCGCGCATTTTCTTCTTTTTGAAGCAAGTTCGAACGACGAGCCATCAGTATATTCCTTCGCGCAATGAATTTACGATTGAAAAGTGAAGTTTGTTACATTTTTTACATACATGTCCATCTGTTAGAAAAAAAAACCGCAATTACTTTTTGGCCACTGTGTGTGTGTGTGTGTGTGTGTGATAAAATGAAGAAAGTATTTTAAAATTCTCCTCGCAATTGTCCGTTCTCTTGAAATGTTTCTTCCAAGTCACGTATTAACATCGCCGGCCAATTTTGGCCCAGGTTTATTCTTTCGCGAGGGAAAATGTACTCGCTCAGATTGGAGACGTTCGTTCACCTGCCGATAAAGAATTGATCGTATCTGTATTCTTCAAACCATTTTGACAATCGTAAACAAGCGTCGAGCTCCGCGATCAATCCGTCAACACACAGCGAGTTCGAGTGACAGTGTTATCGTTCTTTCAGACTTTCTTGTCAAGCGTTTCTAACGAGTGGAAAGCGTTAATCGCCAAATTACGTAATTAATCGAACGCGAGATTCCACTTGGCCAGTTTCATCGTGAGTGTGACAGAACTTTCCCGTTTCCCTACGAAGAGAAACCAACGGCCGACGGTCGTGAGACTGAACCTCGATCGGCGAGATCGAGAAACGGGGCTTACCTTGTAGATCTCATCTACGAGTCTGGTGAGTTCCTCGGTTTCCATGGTGTTTTCTACCCCTTCGGTGTCTGAAAGCTGCACTTTAAAGCCGACTTCACGAGATGCTCATATTTTTCCCCGTCTTCCCGAAACCGGATCTCACGGTGGCTGTTCCACTTTCGAGTCGAGTCGAGTCGAGTCGAGTCGAGTCGAGTCGAGTCGATCTCCTAATTCGGCCTCCGTTCGGCGGCCGGGACCTGCAAACAGAAGAAGAAGAAGAAGAAAATAAATGAAAGAAAATTGGAACGAGTATCTCGGAACGTTTATCTGGCTAGTCCGAAGTCCGACAACTCGATGTACTTTGCACGATAACGACAACGGCTTTTAATTCGTTCTCAAACGAGCTGCACTCTCGAAATCGACGATAACAGCCGCAGTAGTCTCCAGCGCACAGCCAGAACGTTTCAGTATTCGTAGAATGTCCCGCTATCTAAACGTTCTATTACCGGAACAGTCATAATCGCGTCCTTGGGTTGGAATAAAATTAAAATCGCGCGCGTGGTTTGTAAAGAAAAAGGGGTAAGAATTTTCGGAATGGGGCGAGCTAGAAAATCGTAGCCGTCGTTTGTCCTATGAAAATCAAACGATTGGTGGTACATTCGTGGTAACAAAGTCGAAGAAATCGTTTGTTTCGTCAAGTTTTCGATCAATTATTCTCGAATTTCGCCGGGGGAGAATGTGACGAGCAATTGTCACGGCGATCGCGAGACAAAGCCGAAACGATGCGCCGGGGCGTTGTAATAAAGTTTGGATGAGAGGTTCTGGCCGTTATGCAGATTCGTGAAATCTGTAAATTATAACGTAGAGACAAAGAGAGAGAAAGAGAGACGGACGATTCAAGGAGATCCTCTCCTGTATTCAAATTAATATAAAGAGGCTTAACAAAGTAGAAACAGTTGCCAAGCATGCTAATGTATCACGCTGATACAGCGCTAAGTGAATTTAACTGCTATTCGTCGGGTGGTGAAGTTCGTACGGGCAACGAAATTGCACGAATTATCTTTGAAACCGGCGGCCGCGCGCGTATACACACCCAGGTGCAATAATTCACGGGTAACCGGCGCATTTGGAATAACAATTTACAAAATCTTGAGCGGCAATCCAACGACGCTTTTATGTTAATGTCGCGCGCATTAAAATTCTCGCCGCGCGACGCCAAGGACTCGCAGCATCTCGCCCTGCGTGCTTAATGAAACACAGTGGCCGAGGAATGTGCCACGTTCCCTTTTTCTCTTCCCCCGAAACAAACTGCTTGCTGGCGCTTAACTTTGCTTCCTTCTTAACAGGAAACTTCTCTACTCTTCCCCCTTCGGACGCGATCAACGTGTGCAAGCATCTCTTTAAAGAGAAAGGTAATTAACCTCGTTCGCCAGTGATCCGTGGGTTTTTACATACCGTGGTAAGAAAAGTTTTCTTACAGTGCACAGCGTAATCGTACCAATGGCAGTGAAAACATTGTCGATAATTGAAAATTGATAACAGTCGTTTTAAACAGATCCACTTCTGGTGAACTTCTTCCTCGAAAGTTTCAAAAATGTTTCTCGCAACTGGATCTATCGTTTCGAGAATTAAAATCTCCTCTTTGCTTTTTGTACGATTTTTTCTTTCTTTCTTTTTTTTTTTCGTTAGGGTTAAATGACATAAATTTAAGAAATCCTATTTCATCGTCTACACCTAGTGTTTCAAGTTTTGAATGATAAAAGAAAATAGTAATCGTACAGAGAATTTGAGAAAATGTCAGTCTTCAAGACTATGACGGATTTCGTCGCGAAGAAACATTTAATTCAATTTAATTTAATCTTACGTGCATTTGAATTTTTTCAATTTTCAATGAAACAAAATATTCTCACTTGCCTACTCGTTATGCGAAGTAAAATTATCCTCAAAAGAAACGAATTCGCGACTGTCGAAGCAAAGGTTCCACGTTTTAAAGCGAGGCCAAACGAAATCGTTATATACAGGATGGGCCAAAAGTCCCGATTACTTTTTCTAACAAAACATCGAAATACAAGAAACAACTAATTTCATCAACTTTTAGTCAAACTCAAGTTCAAACATGATTTTCAGAAGAATTTTTTCAACGATATGCGAGAAGGAAATTACGAATTAATTTTAATAGTTGATTTTTGCGAATCAGCTCCGATAATTGACAATTTTTCACTGCGTCATTGGTTACGTTTCTCCAATGAGATTTAACAAAATCTCGAGATCCAATTTCGAACACTTGTTCGATTCGTTGTCAGTTTGTGAGAAAGCGTCTTGCCGTGACTCGAAAGTGAAACGACGGAAATTGTAAATGGCATTAATTCAATCGTACGGGACGCTGCAGACTAGAAATAATAACGTTGCCCCCGACGGAGCAATTATCCGGCGAGAGGCGTCGCTGACAAATTTCTCCGTCGAGCAAACTTCTGCGTGCGTATTAGCGCGAGAGATCCTCAATGGAAAAACCACGCGAGCCCAATAACCGTTCCGTTCCGCGCAACTAAGAACTTGCGCGTCCCGACACTTGCACTTGAATCGCGATCTCGCTGCCACAGAGATCTGAAAACTTTTCCATTCCCGAGAAAGCAGCCGAGTGAATGCCGACGTTACCACCGCACATGCACGCAGCCTCCAGAGATCTATCGACGCGGTTCTACAATAGTTCTCTCTCTCTCTCTCTCTCTCTTTCTCTCTCTCTTTGAGCATGCCTAGGCCGGTGCGGTTTTAGCGTTACTCATACGTGGAACGAGAGGTCACGTTTTCCAGGCTACTTTCATTCCGCAAGGACACCCGGTGCATACATCCGTGTGTGTACGTGTGTGTGTGTGTGTGTGTGTGTGTGTGTATGTGTGTGTGCTCGCGATAGAGACAGAGAGGAGGGAGAGCAGACCGGAAAAAGCGGCATAACTTGGCTGTATTATCTCTCGACGCACGGAGCCCGTGTTAGACCACGTAGCTCGATTTGTGTTTGTGTGTGTGTGTGTGTGTATGTTTGTCACGGATCGACGATCGAGAGTTTTCTCGCTTGATTTTCGAACCTGATTCGAGAGCAGTTCCAACACCGAGAAATCGTGAAAGCACGAGACACCGTACGCGTAGAGTCCGGTGACGAAGGAGATCCGACGCGTCTCTTCGTTTTCTCTTCGCCAAGCTGAGCAAAGGACAAATTAGAAATTTCTGTCACTTTGATGCTATTGTCGCCAGTCTGTCGGAGACGTAGACCACCGAACCAGTCGATTGGTTAAAAATCTTGGCTCACTGGGGCAGGAAAGGCACGAAACGGGCATGTTACACTCAGCTGTTCCAGCCTTTCAGGCTTCGTAAGCACGAGTTTGTTGGATTAATCTCTCATGGGATTATGATATTAAGAGCCAATCCCTCTTCGTGCTTTTTTCCCCCTCTCCCTCTCGCTTTAATTCCCCCTATCGCGGAGTATAATCCAGCCTAATGTAATTAGGCGAAAAGCCACGAGAGACTGAGGTGTAAAAATTGCGTCGGGGCTGCGTTGGAACCCGATTCCTCGAAACAACATGAGGGATTCGCGTGAATTTTAATCGTCCTTTGAATGAAAAAAAAAAGGAGGAAACGAGAGAAACGAAAGATTTTGTTAGCCACAGCTTGGTCACGGCACGCGGAAGACTGGCAAACTCGATCAGCCGACTGGTTTGAAAATATATCGCGCAATTGCACGACTCGCATAGTCGCAAAGTGAATTTTGCAGTAACTTTCCAAACGGGTTGGCGATACCCCTCTAAAAGCTTTCACGTGAATTAAATTCTCTCGAAACGTTTACGATAAAATGTTTCCCTTTAATCTCTCTAATCACATGTGCTAGGCTTGTTTCGCGCATGCTTGCGAAACTTTGGGAATTTCGTTCCGATACGCCCGATGTTGCCCCCCCCCCCCCCCCTCCTTGATGTTTTTCTCTGTGAGCGCAGGCCGGCCAACTCCCCGGTAAACTTGAAATATTTCATTTCACGCACGGCCGCGTGTTTCTCCGCCGATTCTGAAACGGGCAAGCAGCAACTCTCTGTACATTCTGCGAATTGAAAAGTCGAACGTGTCTTTGCGAAACTTCTTTTTTTTTTTCTTTTGTTAATTCGTCGACGCGTACAAGGTGGGAAGTGATTCTGCGTTGAAGCCTCCGGTTCTCGAGAAAAATCGAGTTTGGAAATTTCGAATTCGGCTGCGAAAATAAGTGAAAAGTATAGAATAAAGGCATCGTTCTCAAAAAGAAGGGAAACAGCGACTCGTTTCTGTACGATAAATTTTCAAACTCGACTCTCTCGAAAAGCGTCTTGCAAAAAATACTAATTTTTCACTCTTTTCTTTTTCTCAAGTACATTTGATAAATTTTTGAAACTTTAGAGACTTTAATAAAAAATTTTACCCTTTCCTTTCGACTCATTTTTCTTTCGCTCTTTCATCTTCCACTCGCTTGCACTACTTGTCCTGTATTAATGGTTCTCAGAGATGCAGTCGTGACAATGATAACGATAATTTGTGTGTCGCAAGTTTGCTATGAATATCATTAAACGGTCGTGAAACGCTTCGCGAAATTTCGCTGATAACAAAACGCTGAAGATGGAGGACAAAGTTGCAAAGATTTCACCGGCGGGCGATGAATCTCTTCGGTTTTATAGTCTATACCCTGTGCCGTAAATCCGCGAGCGTCGTTCCGCGCATTTAAATGTACGGGGATGGAAATTGGAGGTATAAACGGATACGAAATAGAATCTAAGAAATTGAAGAAGTTTTCAAGCGAGGGGAGAGCGAGTTTACTTATCGATTAAGCAAGATGCAGGAAAGTCACGCGCCGCGGAAAGAGAATCGGACGAGTAGACACACTGTCTTGGAAACCAGACAGTTCCAACAGCCAAAGATCTTCGGCAAACTTTGCCCTTACTTTCCTCAAATACGACAAAGCCGCCGCGATATTACGGACGCGTGTATCGTACCCTTTAAAATCTAACTTTTAAATAATACGTCGCGCGAGGTTGGTCATTTTTCGCTATTTTTCTTTTCTTTTTTTTTTTTTTTTTTCTTTTTCTTNTTTTTTTTTTTTTTTTTTTTTTTTTTTTTTTTTTTTTTTTTTTTTTTTTTTTTTTTTTTTTTTTTTTTTTTTTTTCTTTTTCTTTCCTTTCGCAACACACGGTGTACGTTTACGGATGGATCCGCGTTGTCGGATAACACGATTTTCAGTAACACGGAACACATTCTGTATGAAATTCTACCTCGCCCAGCATGGATTTGTATAACATGGAACCAATTAATTCGGTTATTCGAGGGTTGCTTGTACATTGCTGGGAAATCTAGATCCAAGCAAATTTAACAGGTGGTCATTAGCATTTTCGAGCAGCTTTGCTCGTTGCAAAATTATTGCTGGCAACTTTGAGAATTTATCGCGTTGCAACGCTGGCTGTTTCTAAACAATGAATCCCTTTCACGTGGTTTCTCACATTTACAGCGAACAGCGTGAAATTGCTCGCACGACTTTGCAATGAAAAGCGAGAAAAATTGTACACGTAACGATCCACTCTGAAAAATTCAAACGTGCGTGTAGAAATATTGAACAAATTTTTTTTCGTCGACTGGATCCATTATCATTTTGAAGAGAAAAGTCTCTCCGATTTTTTTTTCTGTTTGTTGAATATTAGAATTAAATGACAAAAGAAATTCTGACATGCCAAGTTCGATAAAAATAGCTCGTTGTAACGAGAAAGTATCAATCCTCGAGGCCGTGGTGGATCTAGCCAAGAAGATTTTCAACGTTTCAGCGTACGATCGAACTTTTGCAATTTTCAAGAACGAGCTTCGCGACTTCGCGCTTTGAAATGAGGCTAATTGGATCGTTATACGGTTTTCTTTCACAAAGATCGCGTCGACTTGACTTCCAGTTAAATCGACAGTTTCTTTCTTTGTCGTTCGTGTGCAGTTGCTGGTGTTTACAGCGATTTCCTTAGAAGTGAAAAATATTTTCCAATCGCGAACGCATCGAACGATTCTACTTTCTTCGTCGCGATCTGCGCGTTACGTCACGAGAGGTCTGCGAAACGAATACACCGTATATTTATATATTTATTAGCGCGGTCGACAACCCGTATCTTCTCAAATCAACGTCCTGCTCTCACTTTTCCAGAAGCGTAATGCCCTCCCCTTTTCCTCCTCGCACCGTTTCATAACGTTGAATAACCAATATCTTTCTCCTCGTTCTCGCGCGCAGGCGGCCGCAAGAATGCAGCGGCGAGAAGGAAAGCGCGTTCGAGCGAGAATATATATATATATATATATATACACACATACACACACGCACACACACACACCGTGCGGCCAACCTGGCCTCTCTGGTTCCTTCGCCGATCGCGATTTCCAACAGCTGCTCTCGATACGAATTAACCACCGTGCTACGTGCACCAGCTACGTTGGAATACGTGCTTAGGATACGTGTAATCTCATGGAAACGAACAAATCGACATTTACAACGGTCGACCGTGTTCCAACAGACGGAATGACAGTACCCTGCCTCTGTCATTTTTCTTCGTTCTGGTATGGACAGAAAACTGGCCTCTGGCGGGAATGCATTCCTTCATTTGTCGCCGAGAATTACGCGATTATTGAAATTTCCAACGAATTCGAACGTTAGCGAGACGCTGATGATCAACACCTTGTCGACGGAGTGATAACCGTTGATTTTCCTACCTTTAATACGCACGCTGATTTTTTTTTATAAATGTCTTTATTTAAGATGGAAAGATAAACATTTTTTTATGTAATAAAAATTTATATGTTTGAAGTATAAAATTATAGGGATTAATAAAGTATAATTTCAATATCACGAATTAAAAATAATAATCTAATAAAGAAAAAAAAAAGAGGTATTGAAAATGGTAATATAAATATTGAAATTGGATTAAATCCACGTTCAAATGGAACTTTTTTTTTTCTAAATTGATTTTTTTACTTATTGGAAAAAATTTATTTAAATTAAAAATAATTATCGAAATTAATATAATAAATATATTAATATTGTATATATTATAATTAAATAAATTACATTTAATTGGAAATTAAATGTAATATTTATACTATAAATTTAAATTAATAATATAGCAAAATAAATACAAAAATTTTACAATAAAGTTAGACTTTTTGCAAAATAAAATACACATATATCACAATGTAATCGTAGAAATAAAAATTTAGTCAATATGAAATTACAAATTTAATATTGAATAGTCGAATAATACTATTTTAATATGACAGGCATTGTAATATCTGTTAATTTTAGTGCATAGATTTCGTTCAAAATGTCAGACCCAGAAGAAGATAAACGGAGACACAACGTCAGCAGGATCGTTGCAATTACTTGGAATTTGTATTCCCAGAAGTATTTGTAACCCAGAAAATTCTCATTACAATGTTCTTCTTATCAGGAGCTATCCAAAATAACCAACTTCTCCTAATTCTCCTAAAATATTGGTCCTCAACGACATCCTCACTGCTAGTGCTAAAGTCACTACTAGTTCCTACATCCTCCGTAAATACTCTTTCCGAGTTTATACTTTTATCCACTTTTTTTTTCATGCCATGTCTTTAAAATATTAAAGTTACGATAATAAATATTAGGCGTAAATTCATTACTTTTGCGTACACTAAAATCTTAACTGCAACCGAGGCTGTTACCGCGCGTAACAGATAACAGTGTTCAATTTGACGCCAAGTGGCGTCATCCGTAGATAAAGTTTCACAACGAAAAAAAAAAAAAAAAGAAAAAAGATTGATTGCGCGGCCACGATCCAAAAGAATCTCGACAGTTTGTGACGGCTGCTGCTGCTGCTGCTGCTCGAGAGATGCATGGGATTCGCAGGTTTTATGACTTAATTGCGAGTGAAAGGAATTACGCAACGACGGGCGATCTTTGTGGACAAACAGCCGCGGGGATCGCGAAGACAATGCGACCGGGGAGTATCTGCGCGTCGGTGAAACGAAATGACATCAACCGCGTCTATATCCTTTACATTCCACGGGCTTGTAATTCCTGCGGCATTTATAGAATGTAAAACCTGTTGGACGGGCAGGCTAGGCTCACTCGCTCGCTCGCTCGCTCGCTCGCTCGCGTCTGTCTTGCTGCCGCTCGATTCCGCAGCAAGAACGCGAGAACCTCGTCGAAGCGTATTCGAATTAACCGAGCAACGATCCTCGCGATTTCTTCTGCGTCTTGATCTCTCTTGGGTTAGGTTAGGTTAGGTTAGAGTTTTTCTTCCTTCCTTCCGTAAATCAAAAAATACATACATTTGAACCCAAATATCAAGTTTTGAAACGAAACCAATACGAAACCAAGTCGTTTCATATCGTCGAATTCGACAAATTTTTCGCGTTGTTATTTGGCGGTTTGCTTCAACTGGCCTACCAGAATGCGATGCATCTTTAACATCGAAATTGTTACAGAACGACAATTTTGCAAATCAGTTTTGCCACTGGCCAAGATCTCCGTACACTTCATAATACGTACGTAACTTTTCTCTTGAAATTTTCGGTGATAAAGAAAGCAAAATGTGCCGAAAATGTTCCTTTTTATTTTTCATCTTTGATACGAAACCCTGCCCCAAAGAAAACAACTGCACAGAATCAAAAAAATTTCTTTTGAAAATCAAATGAAACGTCAGGTTGTTAGAAATGTTAGCTGTCGAAATATATATTGACAATATGGTTTGGATGGCTTGTTAAAGATACAACTGACACTCGTCGGGAAAAAAAAAAAAAAAAACGAAATTTGCTTTTCGAACAACCCAATTTACGAGACGTAAGTGTGAGTGAAGTATAAAACGATAGGAGATGACCATGCTGTTCAAATGGAACTTATTGTTAGCGTTGATATGTTTCTCCAACAACGTGACATGGTACGTGCGTTAGGGGTTTTCTAGACTTACGTTGACGATTTTTATGAAATCCCTGTCCATTTTGTAAGGTTTCGTACAAAGCAACGAGAAGTTCAGTCTCTGTGAATTATCTCGAATTGTTCGAATTCTCCCAACCGAGTGTTAACCGACTGAGAAGTTTCTTCTGAAATATTCTTTTGTATAATATTTCTTACTGTCAGAAACAACGTTAGTATAGCTTTCACTTTGGGCATCCGTTCAGATAGTCCACTGTTGCGTTACACCACAACGTTCGTTACAATTAGCAGTAATCTCACAACTCCGAGCCGTCTAGTTAGATCAAAAGCTACGGTGTCCCAAAAGCTTAGAATATTTACAAAAGATGCCGGAGCAAGTTGGGAAGACGCTCTCGCGAGCCACCGTGAGTGAGTTGGGAAAACTCTTTGGTAAAGGAATCGAGATTTCCACGGAACTTCCCACGTTTGACGAAGAAACGGAGCGCACGAGCGCCTGTACAAAAAAAAAAAAATAAAAAAAATAAAACGAAAAAGGGAAAGAGCTGGAGAAAGAAAAAATGAAATTAGCGGAATCGGTCGAGATATTGTTTGCGTGAATTTTTCGACGGAATCCGCGCGAAACGTTACAAACGGCGGCAACGAATTAACGAACAGAGAGAGAGAGAGAGAAAGAGAGAAACCGTTTCCCGTTGATTGAAAGATAGAAATAAAACGTGTAAAATCCGACGGCTGAACTGAACATCGAACTGAAGCGCCAGGAGGGGGAGAGGAATCCCGGTTGCGTCGTGGGGAAATTAATTATACCGAGGCGGATTCGACGAAAATCTGCCGCGAGTACGCGAAAGTTCATCGTCGAGCGCGTATAAAAACCCAGGAGGAGAGAGGAGAGAGAGAGGGACGCGTCGTGATTCCCGAATTAAATATTCCGGCGGATTTCTGGGAATTCTCGGCTACCGTCCGAAAAGAGGAATGGTCGCCATTAATAAATACCGATACCAATTTGCCTAAGGTGGTGGTGAAAAAGGACGAGAAAGAGAGAGTGGAGTGGGGAGGAGGAGGAGGAGGAGAAGGAGGGATGGGATCGGAAACGCAAGAAGAGGGTACGTCCAATAAATTTTCGTAGGGTGGGAGAACGGATTTCCGTATCAGTTGGTAGTTCCGTGCCAGGT
Source organism: Frieseomelitta varia (assembly GCF_011392965.1). Classification (NCBI taxonomy): domain Eukaryota; kingdom Metazoa; phylum Arthropoda; class Insecta; order Hymenoptera; family Apidae; genus Frieseomelitta; species Frieseomelitta varia. Next base: position 148,445 of record NW_025110797.1, on the reverse strand, counting down.
GATACTTTGCAAGCGGGAGAAAGAGAAGCCAGATAAAACGCTTCTTTTTCCGTGAGAAAGGCGTAGCTCTCTCGCTGGAATTCAGGACAAATTCCTCGAGTGTGGCGGCGCTGCTGTCTCGCACGAGCGAGCGGCGCCGCTTCTTTTCGCGATATAGAAAACGGATGGACGGTGGAAAGAAAAAAAGAGAGAGAGAGAGACAGAGAGAAAGAAAAAGAACGAAGACGAAGGGATCAAATAAAATTAGAGAAAGACGCGGCGACCGGTGACTTTTTATTGGCGGAGGGGAGAGAGAGAGAGAGAGAGAGAGGGAAAAAAATGTGAAAGGCGCGCCCGCCGGAGAATTATCGGGATTTGTTCGTGAGGTCGCATTCAAATCGGGCCGACGTTGGAATGTCGCCCTGCCTCTTCTGTCGTAACAGTTATAAAACGGTCCTGATATCCTGCAGGCAGTAACGCACGCTGCGTTACTGTGTACAACTTCATCGACCAGCGTGTGTACTTGTATAGTTAAATGCAGCGAGTCCTCGCCTACGCGTACCACGTGTGAAACGTGTACAGCAAGAACCCTTCGATAACGTCGATCGATTGCCCATTATTACGAAGCTACCCTTCGAGACTCGAGTTTCTTTCGATGTTCTTCTCTTCTGACGCGAACTCGTGCGACGTCTGGATTTTCGAACGCGAGTTTCATAGGCCTGGTGAGATATTACAGTTTCCTTTCTTTAAAGAGGACACACCGCGGAAAATTAACACTCGTAAACGTCCGACAATTACAAAGCTCAAGCAAAAGTAATTACGAGAACGCAATCCGAAACTTTGGACGGAGGTTTCTCTTGTCAGGCGAAAGGCATAAACAAAACGAAAGAACGAAAAACAGAAGCAGAACTAACTCTCGCGCCGCGTGCAATAAATTACGAAGTTCGGTGCGCGGTGAGAGAGAAAGAGAGAGAGAAAGGTCTCGCGAAAGAAAAGTTGGATGACACGCGGCACAAAAGAACGTTGCCGACCGCAATCAATGCCTTGTCTCCTTGTGTTCGAAAGAACGATCGATAAAACGCGGTTTCGTTTAAAGAGTACTATCGTTCGCCACCGAGTCGCGAGCGTTCTCTCGCGGAAACGAGACGAGAGGAAAATAGGCGAATCGGTAGAAAGCAGGGGGAAGGTCAACCGTGCCAGGGACAATTCCTGTTAAAACAGCAATGTTACGCGATTCTTGACGAGATTCTTCGTCGTTTGTTTCAATTTCACCGACGAGAAGGAAGAAAGGAAAGAGAAAGGAATAAAAAGGGGACGATATTTCTGTTTTCTACCGTAATGCACGAAAATATATATATATATATATATATATATATATATATATATATATACTACACGCGTCTATATAATTATCGTCGACAAGCGAAATGAAATCGAGCAGGAAAATTCCTGGCTCGATTCGCGTGTCGTTCAATATCGGGACCTCGAAATGGCGATAAGGAATTTGATCAAAACAACACAACGGCGCGTTGTTGTTCTCTCGATAACCAGACTAGAATTTACATTGAAATCGTTCGATTTCATTCATTTAATTCGCGAGCTTCGTGCCTGTTCTCGAAAATGCGAACATTGGAGGGAATAATCTCGCGCTATCGTGGGGGGGGGGGGGGAACCACGTGCCATTTCCTTGGCGCGAATTTCTTTCTCGCTGGCCGTCAGCTCTAACACACTTCGCCGCTGCGTTTGTACTCGGTCTTCTCCCCTGGCATTCTGCCGTAATGAAATGAAGAAACTAACGGGGCAAGTGGGCGAACGGTTGTAAAGTTCCGCGAAACGCTTTTAATTAGGATTACACGTTATCCGAAGCGCGCGCGCGCGTACCAAGCAGCTATATCAATTATACCACGAAGGCGAACAGCCCTTTCCCCTCTCTGCCCCCCTCCTCCCCCTCCCCCCGTCGAAATGAAACCGTTTCGAGTTAATTTCGGATACGAACGCAATTACCATCTGAATTATTCGTAATTTTTCGTACGGACATGTTACACGTGTCCTGTTCTTTCTCCTCTCGAATTTTTCCTTCCCTCATCTCGTCTTCCTTTCTTCTTTTCTTTACTTTTCTTTTAACGAACGCTCTTCTCGTCGGAAAAACGACGGAACCATTCCACGAAATTCCAGTAATTAACTCTCGAACGGAGGTTGAGACACCACGAGCTTCGAAACTTTCGAAGCCCGATCGATGAGGATTTTTCATCGGTTTGCGCGCACACCGGTCGGTAAATAATTTTTGTTTTTCAATGCGGCCGCTCGGCACACGACGCGACACCGTATCTAGGTAAAAACGGCGATTTTAACGCCAGCATAACAACAAACGCAAGTTGATTTATGCCCACGAAATAAATTCGCGACCGTGAGATCCGTGGAGTGCCGCGACGCTAGTCCAATCGATACATATCCGCTCAAACGAGGAAAAACATTTTCGATTAGTGCTCCTTCGGATCGTTTTCCTCTCTCTTCCGGCGCTCCGATTCCTGCCGATGCTCATCCTGTCTCATTGAAACGAATCAGGCTCGTCGAAATAAACGTTATCGACGGCCATCCGACCGGGGAATCAAATAAATTTCGTCTGCCTTCTACTTTAAACTCGCCCGACGTAACAACGCGCCTGGCATTCCGTACGAATCCCGAATGAATCTCTCCCGTCGTTGAATATTTCATCGAGTTGTCTACACCTTCGATCGTGAAATTTCGTGAATCTCGCCCGAGTGGTAATTGTCGCCGAAATTATCAGATTTATTTGAGAGAGGAAAGAGGGATCGAGCGATTTTCCCGCCTGTTAATTCGCCGATTAGAAAGAAAGCGGCGCCAAGGGGGAAAGGATATCGCGATCCTCGGGCCGAGTGCAACGAGAACGAATATTCGCGCCGATTAAGAAAGGAAATTACGACCGCGGTGGAATAAAAACCGGCGATAGAAGAGATGAGAACGAACTGCGAGCGCGACTTTGAGAGGAAATTGTTCTTCAGCTCTGCGAAGATACAACACGACGTTCCTCAGTCGCGTTCGCTCGTTCGACTTGACATGGAAATTGTCGACGAGAAAAGAATTGCTTCTTTCTTTTGTTGATCTTCGATCGAATTAACGAATCCTTCTTTTTTGTTTCCTGAGATAAGACTTGTCGGAAAAAAAACAAATCGAGAGAGGTTCAAACGAAGGATATTATCGCCATTGTGAAGAACGATCACGCGAGCGTAACAGACGACACAGTTTTCTCCTTCAACAACTTTTCCACCGGAATAATCTTATCTCCCTGATCAACATAAATTTCTCCGAGTAGAGTTTTGCGCTGGAACGACGTGTCACGCATGTTGAGAATGTTTTCTCCCAAAATTGCAACATTTTCTCAGTTTTAAGTATATTTAAGTATAACCCGGGCGAAACAAATAATAAATTTATTACTTCTCAATAATTTCTATCCAGAGGTAGAGATATCATACACGACGAGTTCAGAAGAAAAAGTGACGAATTATTATATGCGGTTCGGTCACTTGTTATGGTCCGCGAACCAGGTTAACCTCTTGCGCTGAAATGATGTGTCACGCACGTCGAGAATTTTTTCTCCCAAAATTGCAACATTTTCTCAGTTTTAACTATATCTAAGTATAACCCAGATGAAGCAAATAATAGATTTATTACTTCTCAATAATTTCTATTCAGAGGTAGAGATATCACACTGACGAGTTCAAAAAGAAAGCGAAAAATTATTGTGTACGGTTCGGTCACTCGTTATGGTCCGCGAATCAATTGCCAGCGCAAGAGGTTAAAACTCCTTGCGCTGAAATGACGTGCCATACACATTGAGAATTTTTTCTCCCAAAGTTGCAACATTTTCTCAGTTTTACGTATATTTAAGTATAACCCAGGCAAAACAAATAATAAATTTATTACTTCTCAATAATTTCTATCCAGAAGGAGATGTCATACCGAGTTCAGAAAGAAAGCGACAAATTATTGCGTACGGTTCGGTCACTCGTTATGGTCCGCGAACCAGTTGCCAGCGCAACGGGTTAACCTTGCGCTGAAATGACGCGCCACGTACGTCGAGAATTTTTTTTTTGTCCCAAAATTGTAACATTTTCAGTTTTACGTATATTTAAGTATAACCCGGGCGAAACAAATAATAGATTTATTACTTCTCAATAATTTTTATTCAGAGGTAGAGATATACTGACGAGTTCAAAAAGAAAGCGAAAAATTGTGTACGGTTCGGTCACTCGTTATGGTTCGCGAATCAGTTGCCAGTGCAGGAGATTAACTCCTTGCGCTGAAATGACGCGCCACGCACGTCGAGAATTTTTTTTGTCCCAAAATTGCAACATTTTCTCAGTTTTACGTATATTTAAGTATAACCCGGGCGAAACGAATAATAAATTTATTACTTCTCAATAATTTCTATCCAGAGGTAGAGATGTCATACCGACGAGTTCAGAATGTGACGAATTATTGTATACGGTTTATGGTCGCTCGTTATGGTCCGCAGTCGGTTTGCTAGCGCAAGTGGTCAAGCACGTAAATCACACTTAATTCTTTCTTTTCTTTTCATTCTCTGATGAGAGTCTCTCTGTGTGTATAACCTTCTCTCTCCGAGATGTATCATCAACGGGGCGAATCGCAAACAGAATGCTAATTACGAGACAAGGGGTAAGCGACACGGCTTCGATTATCGTTCCTCGATCGGTCATTCGAGACGCGGACCCTCGTTTCAGCGACGTAAGCACGGTACTTTAAACAAAAGCGAAGCCCGTTTCCTATCGCATTATCGGCGGCTCGCGGCCTCTCTCCTCGCTTTCTTTCCTCTAATTGAAACTTTCCTAATTGTCAGCAAGAGCCCCAGTGCAAGTATCACGCTCGGTTCCGTCTCGCCGTCTCTTTCTACGATCGACAGACGCGTTTACTTCCCGGTGAAAACCTTTCGATCGACCTTTGTCCTCGATCGACTGCGATTCTCCCACTCACCCCGAGGGAGTTCTCGACGTCTCTCCAGCTGAGGAAAAAATTCCCGCCAAGATAAATTCGAGCTGGAGAGAGAGAGAGAGAGAGAGCGAGAGATGGAAGAACCTCTCGGAGATTCGAAGGTTTCAATTTGTAATAAGGGTCAAGTTAAACACGGTATTTTCAGCAGTTCGAGGGAGCGAAAGAGAGCGGGGGGGAGAAAAAGAAAAGAAACAGCCGAATAATTTAATTTTGACGTACCTCGTTCGCTGATGGAACCGGAGAACAAGTTTCCGGTTTTAGCGGGGACTTCCCTCGACCATAAGTTCTCATTGCACGGTTCTCGTTCTTTTTTTTTTTCTTTTTTTTTTTTCTTGTTTTTTGAAGTTCCGCGGAGATGAAAATTTATTTGCCAACTTCTTTATGCTCGAACGCAGAACGGGGAGATTACTCTAGCGCGTTGCGAGAAGTGATGTTAATTTTTGCAGCCGGCGAGCGAAAGTATAATCATTAAATATATATATAATTCATATCGAGTTTCGAAAACGTGGATGTAACGAAAAGATGGATGTTTGTATAAACATATCTGATCCATTCCGCTTTCTTCCTTCATTCCACTTCATTTTATTTTATTTTATTTTTTTCCTTTTTTTACGAAATTTTCGTCCCACGTGTTATGCGATACCTCGTTCGTGAGAAAAATTCGTTTAACGACAAGGGAGGAAATCTTCGGCGATCGGGTGAAAAGGAAAACGAGCGATAGATTATACAGGAAATTTGAAAACGAGTGCTTAACTAAGGGAGATACACGTACGAGAGGGATGTATGCAAGGTTCTAAGTTGAAAGCGATCGCTTCAAAGAGAACAACCGTCTGCACCGTCTACGGCGATAATTTTCCCGGTTAGCACGTCATCGGTTAAAACGACCTTGCCTATAATTAGGCAGCGCGTAATATTCAACGGTTTATTTGCATAATCGAGGAAAAGAAGACGACGAGGAAGGAGGCCCTCAAAAGACGCTTCTAAATAGGAAACGCAGTCTCTCGTCCTCCGAATACCGTATAATTAATACGCCGTCTTGCCGCTGGCTAGAACGTACGTTCTTAAAATTGAAAAAATGTCCGTCAACGTCGTGTGCCCTGCTTTGTAAGCAGGCGAGATTATTTGTGAAACGAGCTTCTGAAACTGAATCACCTTTCTCTCTTCTGCGAAATTGTCTCTTATTTATTAAAAAAAGAAGAAAAAAGGATCGCGTTTCGTCAAGTTTTTCAAAATTGAAGTTTTCGAAATTAATTTACAGATAATAAATTTCAAAAAATTAATAGAATTCACTGGTGTTTTAATTGACAGAGGAACAATCTTACGTCCACGGTGTTCATATGACAAATAATAAATTTCAAATATTAAATTAAAATTAAGAGTAGAGAAATAACTAAAAGTCAACGAGTTTTCTTATTGGCAGATTAATGGATAATTTCATGTCTGTGGTGGTGTATGATAAATAAACTTCAAGAGTTAAATTTCAAATTAAAAATAGAAACAACTAGAAGTCAACCACTCTTTTTTTTCGTGTATCACCCGGTATAACATCATCGCAATAAATTTCGTCAGGAATCGATGAGAGAGCGTGCTCCTGGTGCGCGATAGTGGATCATTAAAGCCCGCAATTTGGTTTTCCCATTGAATCGATGAAAACGAGTAGCTAATATTTTTAGCAACAGCCTGGAGCGACCGTGCTATTTATCGCCTGTTAATTATTTAACATTCATAATTAATTTTGCCCCTGCTTTACCAGCTTACTCTCTTTATCCATTATGTACATATAATGTACGCGTGCGAACTATCTATTGCCTTGATTCATTCCATCGACTTTCTTATCGACTTTTGTAATCTCGAGTATCTTCTTTTTCGTTTAATAAAAGCGATAAACTGTTCGACTCGACGTCGAACGATTGTGTTTTCGAGAAAAAAAAAGGGGCACTCGTATCACTCGAGTTTCACGTCGGTGATTCGACTGAAATTGAGTTTCGACTTCTGCGTCCCACGATAAGACTCCGGGGCTCTCTCGATTAGCGCAAGGAAACGCGAAAACTTCTCGCGGAAATCCACCCGCGTTGTGTTTCGTTTCCCGTCCTGCCCGCTATCAATCATTGCAACGCTCAAGTTGCCCGTGTCGTTCGCGTTTCCCCTGTGCTTGGTTTCTCCTCAAGGCAGAAAGATGAAAACTAAACATTTACTCTCATAGATCTCCAACTTCTTCGACCTATATGCCACGAGATTTATGAAATCTCTGCCAGGACTTCGTTAAAAACCATCCACTCTGGGCTTCTAGATAACGCCACTCGTCGGATATCGATCGAAATTTTTAATCACGTTGCCAAAATAAAAAGAAAGAGAGAGAAAAGAGAACGCGCAAAAATGCTGTCACTTATCCGTCGGATAAAATTTTTAAAAATTTAATAAAAAGGGAACGACCAGAGGAGAAAAATTTCTTTTTAAATCGAGGAAGAAGACACATAGAAATTCTTCTCGTCAATTCCAAATTCATGCGTCGATATTTCTGTTTCTCTTTTTTTTTTCTTTTTTTTATTCTTTTTAATCGCAAGCAACAATGTCGTGTCAGGATTAAAAAAAAAAAAGAAAAGAGCTGCGGCTGTCGGTGAGCTCTCCACTAAAAAAAAAAAAAAAAAAGAGAAAGAGTCTGTTCCATTTTTCTCCGAAAACACGTCGCATAGCCTCAAATTATTGGAGCGAGCAGAAAACTAACTGACCGAACGCATATTGAACGCTACCGAACGTCAGCTCCAAAACAGAATTTATGCCCGTACGAAATGACAAATAATTCACGGCCAGTCCGGTCGCACGGCGAAAAACGCCGTGTGCTCGTATTTAGATCGTAATACAGGGTTTAATGCGACGGATGAATGTATATATATCTGTTTCTAAAATGAAGCATTGTGACTGAAAATCGTGCTATTTTTCGAGAGGGTGGAACGGGGGAGGAATATTCGAACCAGTCACTTAGAACGAAATTAGGATTTCTCGTCACGTTTTCATGGAAATTCGGAACACACACTGAGACACCTGTTTGTGTTACACAAACGCCAACCGTCACGACCGAGACGGTTTCTCGTCTATTTGACAAAACACTTTCGCTTTGTTTCGTCCAAGAAATTTCTTTTCATTTGCCTCTCGTCGTTATTCGTGACGTATCTTATTTCGCCAGACGCTGGAACATTATTTTCGATCCGTCGACAAGAGTCGCGCGACGATCCATCGATTCCTAAATCGATCCGTTCACGAAGCTGCAATAATCTTCGAAATCGAAATTCGTTTGTTGCAAAATTGGCTACGAGTGGAATTGTAAATGGCACGATTCGTTCGAGGCACTCTGTATTAAATTAAAAAAAAAAAAGAGAGAGTGAAAAGAAAAAAAACACGCGTACTCACCTGAGCCGAGTTGGGCCGAACCGGGAACTTTCTTTCGAAACTTGGCAAACTTGACGATAGGCACCGGTCCCACAGATCGAAGAAGATCGAGACACGAGATTGATTCTCTGACGATCGCGGCGATTGTCACGCGAGAGACGAATGCTTGCTTGTTCGGCACGGATCGGATCGGATCAGTGAACAGCAGGAGCGAACAGACGTGAAACACACACGGCACGAGGCGCGCGAAGCGACTGAGCCAGTTCCAAGCGGCGGAGTCGCTGCAGACCAGGCCGACCTCTGCCGAATCGGACGAACGGGTATCGTTCGTGCGAGATCGTAAGGATTCAGCGCGTCCACGTTGCAAAACCACGCTACTTTACGCGGCCCGCGAAATAATCGTGCCAGCGACGTTGAGTAGTCAACACGCGGATCAACCGCGCGCAACGTTCTGTCAAACAATGCGCGATGTTGTCGATCGACCGTGAGAGTACCTCTTGCGAAACGCAGATCGTAATCGCTCTATGCGCGCGCGATTGATAAGTCAAGCTGCTAATGAAATGGAGATTTTTTTTTTAATATGAACTCTCTCTTTCTCTCTTGAATTTGATTTTGTGAAACTGCAGTTGCGATGTTCGCGAAATGTTCGTTGACTTGCGAAAACGACAGTCGCGGATACGTGGAGCGATTTTATTATTGGAGCCGGGTCGATTGAAATTATGGGATCCAAGGTATTTTCATTTTCAGAAGTTTCGGTTTCGTTACACGAAATTTTCATGTTTTTTCTTTGAGACAATTTCTATGAGGTATTGTACAGGTACTGTCGGCCAAAAATCACTCCCTACTGAAACAAATAATTTCTTTTATATTCTTTCCTCGATAATTTGCGAAACCTCCTTCAACATTTTTGAAAGTAACAATTTTCAAAACGTAAGGGAAAGAGTCATGTTTAAACTTGAATTTAATTCGATATTAATTAATCTTATATTTTGATTATTCATTAAAAAGAAATAAATGGGAAGAAGCTTCTGGCCCATTCTGTATTATATAATGAACTAGTACGAACGAAATTTACACCATTATCTAGTTGTTAACGTCATTCGAAATTCATTATTAATGGCAATCGTCTCGTTTTAATTGTTCTAAAATATTTATAGAAATAGAAACGACGGTCACCAGTGGTCATCAACGTGTTTTGAACGAAACGAAATAATCTCGTTACGAGAATCTGCCAAAATTCAAATCCATCCATTGACCGTCGTCGATGAAACGACAGTGTTTTTAATATTTGCGGCTCAGTAGGAAGCACGAAAGAGATAGCGTCGAAGTAGATTAGATTCGATGAGACGATTCGTGACAATCCAACGCCAATAATTCGAATCCTCGTGCTTATACGAGGCTCGAGAGATTTCGTAATCGCAGAGATAAAATCACGGCGGTATTTTGAAAGACTTTGATAATGTTTCGCTTTTCGGGGAATCGAGTCGTGCGATTTTAACGAGGCACGTGATAAATTCGGTTAGGTTTGCATCCACGGTGCACGTGGAATATCGTCGACGTCTCGTGCGAATTCAACCTATCCACTTAAGAGAAGGTTGCAAATTTCCCGCAACAACAACGATAAAAATGAAAGCTACGGACCACGCTGAATTTTTCAGCGGTCGTATTAAAATATGCCTGCACGATTAATCTCTCGCGGCCGAGGGGTCACGATTATTTATTTACGACAAGTGGAAATTAATGTAATAAACAAGCGCGGCGGCGTACAATTTCAAAATGAAAAATAATATCTGTTTCGATGTGTCGCGCCGCGGCTATAACGGTAACCAGCGCCTCGGTTTTTTTCAATTCGCCACGAATATTTCTACTTTTAAAATTGCGTTTTCGTTCCACTTGCCACGCGCGCGAAAAGAAACCGCGAAACGGGTCTCGTTTCGACGAAACGTATATAGGATTTATTGTTAAATTATTTTGTAGATTGAAACTGCATCAGCTCTTAAATGAAATGAAATTTTGTACAACATTATCACCTAATGACAATAATTTGATTTACTGTTACGTAACCTACATTCTAGTTGAATATATTGACATTCAACGTGTTTATTGTTAAATTATATCATAGATCAGTATATTATAATAATAAATATAATATATTATAATATTATAATATTATTATTATTATAATAAATATTAAATTAATATTATAATATTATAATATTAATATTATAATAATATAATTATAATTATAATATTATAATAATAAATATTAAATTAATAAATAAAGTAATAAATATAATATACTATAGATCACTGTATTAACTCCTGAATGAAACAAAATTTTACAATATCATAAACCGACATTAGTCACGGTGATACGTACAGGTTCTTAGACAAACGGCGGTTTGCTGCCGGTCGCTTTTCTAATTACACGTCGATGGCCACCGATGTCTTCGAGTTTATGGGGTCGTGTCGAAAGGAGGACTCGATGGAATTCGTCGGCTCTCGTTGGAATGTGGTGTAAAGGCCGGAATGAAGGTCGAATAAGTCTCTCAACCGGTTGCCGGAGCCCGGTGTCTCCAGCTGGTCATGTTTCCAGTCTAATGGAGTTAGTAAGTGCATGCAAATCTTCCGGCCGTGTTTTAAAGTGACGACAAATTTGAATGGGAACGTGCGAGGAATAATGTTAGAAAATGGAACGGCTGTTTGAGTTCTTCTTTTGTTAGAGGGCTAGGAAAGGATAGCCGATTTTTGAAAATTCGAAACTTTGCTTCTCGAACGAGCAACTTTTTTTCTCCTTTAACTTTTTTTTTCTTTTTTTTTTTTTTTTNTTTTTTTGTAACACGAACTCGTGAAACTGGCGTAGCATGAAAATGCAAGAAGTTTCGATTTAATAAATTAACAAGAATGGATCTTTGATGAAACTTTAATGACGAAACTCTTTATTTCCTCGAGGAGGAGGCCTTACTTTACTCATTAAAAAATTATTAATTGGTGATATTAAACCTTTCTTTTTCTTTTCTTTGTTCTGTTTCGGAGGGAGGTTCTTTTCCGTTTTTTTTTTTTTTTCTTTTCCTTGCTTTCAAACGATCATCGATCTTCGTTTGGAAACACACCGGTGTCTTCACCGGCATCGAAAGTTCGTTATTTCACCGAGACGACGTCGCGTAAAAACGTGATTACAAGTTTCAAAAACGTGATTACGAAAGTTTCACCGTGGCTCCCATCGAAATGCGGGAATCGGGGGCAATCCACGGTCGGTAGCGACCCACTTGCACCTAAAATGTATTGCTCGTATCCGAACCCTATCATCTTCGATCGGCGAGATAGCTTCTCTCCTCGCGTTCGTGCCGACTCTGTGTCAGCGTTTCCTTTCTGTCTCCTCCTCGTGTTTGTCTCCGCTGCATGCAGTCGCAATACCGCCAGACCATTAAAATAATGTCACCAATTTAGCAAACATATAGCGTCCTCCTTTTTTCTTTTTTTCTTTCTTTTTTACCGAGAGGCAATTCTTTTGAAACTGTCACGCTTTCCAAGTGGAAAAGAGCAGGCACGATGTGTGCGCGTGTATTTATCAAATTAAAAGTGCGAGAAAAAAAAAATATGGACCGTTGCTTTTTCTTTCTCGAAAAGAGCATGAAAATTAATATTCGCCAGTTAAAATGCAAAATTACAGGGAAGGAGAGAGAAGACCAGACCTCGTTCCTTGAAATATTTATTCCAATCGGTTTGCTATGCAAACGAGCGGAAGGTTTGGTAGGGTCGGCTGGAATTGGGATCTCCCTTGCGAATCACTCTGAAAACACTTGGTCGAACAGAACGAACTGTCAAGCGAAGCACGTATGTTCTCTAATTACACGCGCGGGACGCGTGCGTACAACGTTTCGAACAAGTCCGAGGCCCCGGTACATCGGTTCGTTACGCACATCGGATCGGGCTACAATTTACATGGTAGTCGCCCACCGTGTCCTCCCTCGCCACGCTTGTACGCGTTAATCGCGACTTATTCCGATTCTTCGATTGTCCTCGCGTCAACGCTTACGAACCTGTTTTCACTCCGAATCGATACCGAATCACTCGGTAACGATTTTGCTGTTTTGTGTTTTTTCGTCGAATCAGGGCTGAAGGAGAGCTGTATATGCATGTACGTGGAAATTAGTTCTCGAATTTGGGATTGAAGGTTGAGAAATATTAATATTTTGGTGGAATTTCAAATATGTACATCTATATAATCTCGTTGAAATTAAAAAATGGTAATAAATTTGGAAATATTTGCAGGAATTTGAAATAAATAGTACATATTATTATTATATATTAGTATTTTACTATATTTATATTATATTATATTTATATTATATTATATTTATATTATATTATTACTATATTATTATGTTATATACTTATTGAAATAGTTTCTGTTTTTGCGCACGTCGAGAATTTCTTTGTCCCAAAATTACAATATTAATTAATTATTTTCTCAGCTTTAAGTATATTTAAGTAAAACAAATAACAAAATTTATTACTTCTCAACAATTTCTATCCAGTGATATCATACCGACGAGTTCGAACAGAAAGCGACGAATTACTGTATACGATTCGGTCACTCGTTATGGTCCGCAATCAGTTGCCAGCGCAAGTGGTTGACTCTTCTGTTTCACAATTTGTTTATCTGTTGTATTTACAATATTTAAACATCGTTGTCTCTAGTACTTTGTCTATGCACACGCGAAATGAAATTTAAAATCCTAAAAAAAAAAGAGACTATTTTGATCCGACGTCCAATTATAATTGAATAATAATATTCCAATTAAAGGTTAGTCCGCGGTATGTTTAATCAGAGGAAAGTGAAATTGGCGAGACGAGAATGAAAGTTGTTACGCACAGGCGTGATAACCAGTGTATCGTCTGTTGCTCTACTCACCGTGACCACTTTCTTCCTTTTTAATTTGAGTGTCACGCATTTGAGCACCGCTCCGATTTATGTAATAACTCGCCATGCGCATACACCCTGTCTCGCTTCGATTCGGTTGGAAATTATCGCCGGAAAAATCGACACTACCGTGTTTCCAACGTTTCCTGCGGAGTTTCCAAGTTCTCACACTCACTCCGCGTGAACGAGACATTTCGAGCAATCGCGTGTCACGTCAAATTAGGAGAATGTACACGGTCATCCGACGCGATGCTCCCGGGCAACAACGTGGGTTAATCGCGATTTCATCTGATCGGGCTTGAATAAACTTGCTTCTGTTTGCTTCTGCTCAACGATGCCTGTTCGTGATAAATTGGCCGCGCGCCGTCTAAACTTTGCACGCTCCCGAGGACCCCGTTGATCCTAATTCATCCCGATGTCAAACGATGAAGCTTCTCCCCTGATGGCACGCGATGCTAAAAAGCGAATGTCACTGATTTTCGGAGCTTGCAGTTGTCGCCGATTGGGAGAGAAACGACAAATTAATTAACGCGATTAATCGGAACTTTCACCTGCCGAGGAGATTTCTTAGTTCTAATTTTTCTAATTTCCTAATTTTTCAACGACGCAAGACGCTGCGAGGCTTTTTCTCAAACTCGGGAGATTTCGATCCAATATTATATATATTGTATATAGACGGGCGTGCACAATTCGATATTCTTCAATTATAAAATTACCAGTCGACGGTGTATCAAGATCACGGCGAAATGCAATTTGCAAAGTGGTTTCGGTGTGCTTGAACGAGTTAACGCTGCAGGCGACGACGCGAGCTCCTCTTGGCCCGGTCTGATTAGGCTTGCTTATGCTTCATTAAATTCAGCAATGACTGCTCGGAGGCAAATTACGTTAGCGGTTGTATACGGTACGCCGTTTCGATAGAGGTCGCGAAATTTTCTCTTTCAACGACGTTCGCCTATTTCCACGCTATTTCGTCGCTTAATCAATTGTTTAATCCCGGCAGCTAGTTTCATGTTCATGACCGGTTTGCCCCCCCCCCCCCTTATCTCTTCCTCCCGCGGGAAAGTTGCTGCCGCGAAATTTAAGGGGAACTCGCAAAATTAATATTTATTTCCCGTGGAATTAACACTAATCGCCTTTCCGGTAATTAATTTCGCCAATTTTCCTTTCGAATTCCCTTGAATTCCTCCCGCCCCTCCCTATCCCGATGATAATTCGTATATTTCGCCGGAATATATCGAAACTTCCGCTAGCGAGCACGGGCAAGAAATTTCCACGGTGCGCGGCGCGGGATGTTGGAGGAAGCGTAAGCTACTTTTCCGCCAAATTACAAGAACAAACGTGGTAATGCGCAGGGGAGGACGAACGATCTACGGCATGTGAAACATTCATTACGATCTGGTGGTTGACGTTGCGTTCATGCGAGCAGGCAAAACAACTGTGCACGGCACAGCACGACTCATTGTACTGCAGATGTTTGCCTGTTGCTTAATTCCACCGCAATTTGATTACTATTCGCGAGCCACCGAGTTTCCTTCGCTTGGAGAGAGTAGAACCACCGACTCTATCGTCGTGAAAATCATGCTCTTTTAACTTTCATACCAATGAACGAACGTAGTAACGAGTTTCACGAGAATGAAAACTCACCGCAGAATGGACGAATCGTGTATCTTTCGTGCACAAAACGTCATATAAATATAAGTCCTATCTGTCTTCGTTTATGAGATATAATGAATTTTATAAACAGAGCAAACTCTAGTTTAGTAGTAAGCTAGTTTTACCAGTGATGGTATATTCAATTTTCATAATAATCATGCTATTGTGCATTCAAGACATCAACACCAGTTTAGAATAATTGATAAATTTTTAATTGGACCTTTTTTTCTTGGTGGGAAACTAACACAAAGTACATTGATCTTTTGAGCACGCGTTTACACGAAATTTTAGAGAAAGTTCCAGTCGATATTAAACTTCGTATGCGGTTTATGCACGATGAAGCTCCGCCGCAGTTTAGCCGAGTAGCTAGGCAATTTTTAAATCAACACTTTGCAAATAAATGGATTGGTCGTGGAGGTCCTATTTGCATGGCC
>NW_025110797.1:125547-132810 GCF_011392965.1 Frieseomelitta varia | reverse complement strand
AGGCAATTTTTAAATCAACACTTTGCAAATAAATGGATTGGTCGTGGAGGTCCTATTTGCATGGCCTGCTCGTTCTCCGGATTTGAATCCATTAGATTTTCATTTGTGGGGACATTTAAAATCTATTGTATACGCAACATCGATTGAACGTGCTGAAATATACTACGAAATAGAATAGAGCAAGGCTTCCGACAAATTCGAGAAACACCAGGAATGATAGAGAGAGTAACCAGATGAATGACAAGACGCGTGCAGGCCTGTCTTCAAATGCAAGGTGGTCATTTCGCAGCATCTTTTGTAAAAGTAATTAAAACAGAAAATTCATTATGTCTCATAAACGAAGACAGATAGGACATATATTTATATGACATTTTTCCATTATTTTTAGGCGTACAATCAGCTCCACAAGTTACAAAACACTCTGTATAATCGTGTTACAAAATTATCGGTGTGTTTCGTTAAAGTTGCCTGGATTTTGTAAAATTGTGCGCAAGTTACGCTGCTTGTTAAACTTGTACCTTAAATTCTAATTACGGAGGATCGAAAGATTGCGATCTCTTTGAGCAATTTCACGAACGTAATTACTCAAATGGGGAGGGGGATGGAGTGTACGACGAAAAATCCAAAGACGCCGCGACTCGCGAATTCGAGAGGCGAATTTGTCGCGCGAATATTCCGCGCCGGTAAGGAAAATGTTGGCATAGTTGTTGTTAATCAAACACGCTGTAATTGACACCAGTAATTTGCAGCATCTTGAGAAGCATGCGACGACGCTTCTCGTCACACGGAAAGCTATGGCCGCGAGCGTCGGTTTAAGTTGCCATTAACTTCGGTCGTCATTAGCGCGGTTATTACGCCGCGAGACAGACGTACATACGACGAGATATTACGACGAGATTATATGGAACACGCTCATTCAACGACATTCAATTCGCCTTTTAATTGGAGAAAAATAACGTTGCCTTCCAAATCGAAACGAAAGGAAGCGAAGCGCGGCTTGAAATATTGCATGAAATTTCGATCTGTTGCGAGAAACGTGCGTTTACGCACGTAAACGAGAAACCGTCAGGTGCGTGGCCAGATAACGCTTATGGTGCATCCCCATGCGCCTATGTAGGAACAATACGGGATCGAGGAGAGGGTTGTGCACGCACACACAGCGTGCGACCGGCCTTTGTGCCAAATGAGATCCCGTAGATGGAACATCGAGCCGACAATATGTCTGTTAAACCTTACGTAACGCGATCTCCTTGTCCCTATCGGTGTTTACGCATGCGCGCGCGGAGAACGGAAGTTGGGCGAGCTTTTCCTTCTCTCGCGCCGATGAATTAACAGGGCCACCCGTAAGTAACGTCGTTTCTCGATACTGTACAAAATTTAATTTCTTCAAAGTATTGTCGCTGGATGGCAATGTTTATTAGATTTGAAAGAAACATTAATAACACGTTGATCGCCGAACGGAAATCGAGTAGGTTCTTTGCGAGACCCATGAACCTTTGGACGTCCTATTGTTTCTATGCTTTTTTAAATGTTTTTAATTCTTTTGGTCAAATTTATGGCGTGCACGTGCTTCAATGTTGGCTTGCCAAATTAGAAGTTATTTTTACTAATTATTTTTACTAAGTTATTTTTACTAAGTTATTTTTACTAATTATTTTTACTAATTATTTTTACTAATTATTTTTACTAAGTTATTTTTACTAATTATTTTTACTAAGTTATTTTTACTAATTATTTTTACTAAGTTATTTTTACTAAGTATTTTTACTAAGTTATTTTTACTAATTATTTTTACTAAGTTATTTTTACATATTTCTTTGCACGTGTGGACTGGAAATTTTGAGAATTTTGCAACGAAACACCATAATGTTTTCTTAATATATCACAAATAACTATTACAATATTATGTATTTTTAATAAATTATGTATGTTTAATAAATAATAACTATACAATATTATGTATGTTTAATAACGTAATTTTCGACTATAATCTGCTTCAAAATAATTCAAAAATTCACCATATTATGTCGAGTTTAATTTAAAAATGATTGATTTACTATTGAAAACTTATTTTTCTACTAAATATTTCTTACTTTACTTGAAAATAGGATCAATAGGAAGCCTGACTGTCACCCAGATACGGATAATGAGCCATCAATGTTGATAATTTCAAAATTTTCATATTTTCACGAGCGTCGCGCGTTTCGAAAGTGCGTTCGCAAAAGCGAATCGCCGTCACTCGCGGATTGTAAGCTTGGAACGTGCTGAACGCTCAGCGTCGCGTTGCATCTGGAACGGTTGGACCGTACGAATTAAATAAAATAAGGCGAATATTGGCCTTAATTCTTTCTCTTCGTTTCGCCGTTTCGCGAGGACGAAATCTTTCAATTTATCATCATGCTGTAAAATAAAATAAAATCGAGCCTTTACATCGCGGAACGCGCGTTTCGCGAACGTTCCTCCGTTTTATCTAACGCTTTCCCGTGCTACGCCCGTTTCAATGTTGAAATTAAATTGGATAAAGGAGGCGGGAGAGCAGAAATATCGGCACGCACGCGGCGCCTTTTGCTTCCGATAATCATTATTTTATACAACAATCCGAAGAAACTGTCGGTGGAAATTGAATTCGTAAACGGCGGTGCGGCAAAGCGCCGGGGCACGTAATGAAAATTGATAGAATTCATTAAAATGTACGATTGAAACATGCATGCGTGTGTGTGTGTGTGTGTGTGTGTGTGTGTATACGCGCGCGCTGATCCAGAAACTAAGCACGCGAGAGCCCTTAAATTTTCAAACCAATTTACCGTGCTACCCTATAGCACGAGACCGTCCGACCGCTCTTCCAACATTTCACGAGAAATTTATTATACCAAACATAGTTTAACTTAGGCGATTTCAATAGTTCACGCAGGATTTCGCCCGTCGGAACGCCGGCAGATGGACCTTTATGATCTTCTTCCACTTTTCCGGGACGTATCGGGAGCCGTCGCGCGGTAATCCCCGAATTTCAAGAGGATTTGTTCTATCAAAAGGAGGATGAAAAACACGCCACCTCGTATCCCTCGCATTAATCAAACCTTCTCTTATTAATCTTGCCATTAGTCGCCGGAATTTGTAAAAGTTCTACATTTTACCACTCGACTTCTCCGATATCCCGTGAATATACTTATTCAAATTTCATTCTATAGTAAACTATAGGAACGTTAAATCCAATCAATTACTTTTTTTTAAAACTGAAACTCGATGTTTGAATGGACATCATCATCGTAGAAACGTCGGTCGTTTTTTTACTCGTTAAGGGGTTGAAATTTGAAACGGGAGAATTCGTTCAAGGGTGGAAAGTAAGTCGCGAAGGGGGAGAGGAAATTTTCAAGGGGCGAGACGAAATGTTTTGCACCGGGCCAAATGAAAAGGAAGACGCAATGTGCCAGATATTCCGCGAACTTTCCCCATTTACCCCGCGGGGATATCATCCCTTCCCCCGTGCTTAAAGCAAAGTAGGTGGCAGATAAAGTGACAGCAACGTACGCGCTGCATTAAAGACACCTGAGTGCACGCATTCGGAGCATTAGACTTCCTGTGTGCTGTTACTACGGCTTCCCTTCCTCTGATATTTGTCTCTCTCCGTGCTCTCCGTATTCAGCTCAACGTATGATAATCCCATAAAGGGGAACGAGCGAGGTCTTAGAAATACCACAATAGGTACGTTGTTAATTATCACTTTCGTGTTTCCACGGAAGACACGCCCTCGTTATACACATATAATTTTTTTTAATCCGTTTAGCCGAGCCCCGTTCACGAAGATCCAATTTCACTCTTTGGCCCAGTTACTCTCTGTTTGAGATAATTGTTTCAATTATTTCCCGGCACACGGTGTAACAACTTCATCTGTCGCGATACTTAATTTCAACGAGAGTAATAATTTTATATAGTTGACAGTACTTATCTTTGTCGTTGACAGTAGTTATTTAACACTAGAACACTATCGACGATCGAAGCATAAAAATCGGAGACGTCGAGGTCCAAAAAGTTTATACTACATTGGACAGTATACAAGCTTATGTTTATATATTTTACAAAAAGAATTATTTAAATCTGTTTCACAAAAATTATAAATTGATCATTCTGACCACTCTAGGTAGTTTTCGTGTTTGAGTTTCGATGAATTTCACGTTTAAATTACTGACGATCGTTTCGTTTGAAAAGAATTGCGAATCACGTTCTTAGAGAGAGATGATTAGCATCTGCGAAGGTTGAAAAATAACGCGGTAAAATTCAACGCGTGAGAACGTTTCGGGGCGAAAGTTTCTTGGTCGTCTGGGCGCGTCCATAACCGAAACAAGTATTCGTTGAAACGTGCATTAGGGACACCTGAATCAGGCTGTTACACGCGAAATGTCGCCATTACCACTTTCGCGTTTTAACATCCCCCGTTTCCCATTCTCTTCGCCAAGTTTGCGCGACGCGTTGGATGTTACACGGCACAAAGAGCGCGACTCCCCGGTGTCCGCTCCATTTTCGGTTAATATCGGAATTTCCCGCGAATAAATAAATATTCATCGAGAAAGCACATCACGTTTCGCCACGTGATAACCGACGCAAGTTTCGTCCGTGGAAATTTGCATCGTGAATTTCTACTCGGGTCATTAAACTCACGATTGTTGCCGAACGTGGAAGAATTGAAGAGGAGCATACTAAAAACTATCCTTTCAACTTTGATCGGTCTTGCAAATTTTGTATTACGCGGCTGCTCCTCAATTTTTACTTAATTTTCTAATTAGAGACGTTCGCGAGAATGAACGCTTCACGATCAATGACTAATCAAATGGTTTTGACGCGAGCCAGAACGAGCTTGGCAAAAGGCGGGAAATTTAAACGGAGAAAAATAGCCGAGTCGATAGGGAACCTTGGGTTCCGCCAACGAGCCAAACAAAAGGTTCGATCATCGTTGAACGACTCGTGGAATCCGGTTGCCCTTCTAATTCCGCCGTTCTCGTACACAATCACGTTCGAGCAACGCTCGAGCGTTTTATCTTCCGAACGGGCGCCGCGAACGCGCGGAACGAGAAGGACCTACGAATTCCGTACACGATCCTCGGGCAGGACAGAGACGAACGAGCTAGATCAACGAGCACCCCAGAAAAGAAGCACCGCTCCATCATGCATTATGCAAAATAACGTATTAATAACGCGTAGTTTCCCAGTGGATTTTAAAGCGTATGCTAATCCCTCCGAGCAAGACGTCCCTCTATCCAGCGTCTTAATACCTTGCAATACATTTTGTACAAAGAAAATCTACGCGACGAATGTGCGCGAATTTCGAAGAGATTCCTTTTTCTTTTCGTGTAAATTATGTAAATGCGTTCTTTCGATCTCTGCTCGTCGATTTTTGCTTTTTATCGGTCGGCTGTTTTGCAAAGAAACGTTTTTCTTCTCCACGCAAGAAAGAGAGAGAGAGAGAGAGAGAGAGAGAGAGAGAGAGAGAGAGAGAGAGAGAGGGGTACCTTTAGGCTCAGCGTCGAGCCTCGAGTATTCAAATCGCTGTCGCGTTTTATTGTCCCCGTGAAGAGGAGACAGCCACAACTGGAGAGATTGCGACGTTTCTAAATGGAGGCCGTAAAACACAGATATTTAATGGGCCAGGGGAAGAAACGAAAGGGGTAGAGTCGAAAATCTCACGCGGTGATTTTTCTGGCGGGGACACGAGTCTTCTTGCGTTTTTTTGAAAGACCTTGAATTGTAAAGAACAATCAAATTCGTGGCTAAGAAGAGAATTCTAATCATTGAGATTCATCTAGTAAAAGAAATGAATTTCGTCGGGATATTTTAATTAGAAATCTTTCAATTTCGTTCGTCGAATTTTCAATTCCAAATAGACGAAAAATGGAACGACAGGGATTACCTAAAAACATAGAAGAAAAAAAGGAACAAAAATTCCTTCGAGACTAAATCTCGCGTTTTACATTATACGTCGCTAATGCGACACGAGCTGTGTAAAAATAATTTCGCGAGACGATTCGATCGGGAGGAAATTTTAATCGTACGCTTTTAATACGCGCGGTGGTAACCGCGGGCGTTAACGTGGGATGTGCATCGGTGTGAAAAAGCTTTCGATCCGACCGTCTCTTGTCTCTCGGTTTTCTTTCCGCGTCGTATGAAAGCCTCCCTTCTCCCTTCGCGGAGCAGAAACAGTCGTGTAAACGCGCATATATACGTTCTGCTTGGATTGTTCGACGACCATGTAAGATGCAATATTCCCGCGTGTCTCGCCGGATCCTCCCTGTCTTTAACTACTTGCGCTGGCAATTAGTTGCGCGGACCATAACGAGTGACCGAACCCTACACAATAATTTCTGCTTTCTTTTTGAACTCGTCGAGAATGATACCTCTATCTCTGGATAGAAATTATTCAGAAGCAATAAATTTATTATTTGTTTCGCCTGGGTTATACTTAGATATAGTCAAAACTGAGGAAATGTTGCAATTTTGGGACAAAAAAAATTCTCGTGCGTGGCGTGTCATTTTAGCGCCAAGAGGTTAACCACTTGCGTTGGAAACTGGTTGCGCGGACCATAACGAGTGACCGAACCGTATACAATAATTAGTTGTTTTCTTTTTGAACTTGTCGGGTATGGTATCTTTATCTTTGGATAGAAATTATTCAGAAGCAATAAATTTATTATTTGTTTCGCCTGGGTTATACTTAGATATAGTCAAAACTGAGGAAATGTTGTAATTTTGGGACAAAAAAAAATTCTCGACGTGCGTGGCGCGTCATTTTAGCGCAAGAGGTTAACCACTTGCGTTGGAAACTGGTTGCGCGGACCATAACGAGTGACCGAACCGTATACAATAATTAGTCGTTTTCTTTTTGAACTCGCCGGGTATGGTATCTCTATCTTTGGATAGAAATTATTCAGAAGCAATAAATTTATTATTTGTTTCGCCTGGGTTATACTTAGATATAGTCAAAACTGAGGAAATGTTGCAATTTTGGGACAAAAAAAAATTCTCGACGTGCGTGGCGCGTCATTTTAGCGCAAGAGGTTAACCACTTGCGTTGGAAACTGGTTGCGCGGACCATAACGAGTGACCGAACCGTATACAATAATTAGTCGTTTTCTTTTTGAACTCGCCGGGTATGGTATCTCTATCTTTGGATAGAAATTATTCAGAAGCAATAAATTTATTATTTGTTTCGCCTGGGTTATACTTAGATATAGTCAAAACTGAGGAAATGTTGCAATTTTGGGACAAAAAAAA
>NW_025110797.1:103097-125367 GCF_011392965.1 Frieseomelitta varia | reverse complement strand
ATTATTTGTTTCGCCTGGGTTATACTTAGATATAGTCAAAACTGAGGAAATGTTGCAATTTTGGGACAAAAAAAATTCTCGACGTGCGTGGCGCGTCATTTTAGCGCAAGAGGTTAACCACTTGCGCTGACAACTGGTTGCGCGGACCATAACGAGTGACCGAACCGTAGACAATAATTCGTCGCTTTCTGTTTCTTTTGAATTCGTCGTCGGTATGATATCACTGGATAGAAATTATCAAGAAGCGATAAACTTATCATTCGTTTCGCCTGGGTAGCACTTAAATGTACTTGAAACTGAGAAAATATTGCAATTTAGGACAAAAAATTCTCGACGTGCGTAATTCCAGCGCAAGAAGTTTGCTCATTTCATTATTGATGGATATTTCGAATTTTGAGGAAAAGGAGGCGATCTTCCAATAGTGATGTTCTCACATAATCTTGACAGAGAGAGAAAGATTTCGAAAGAAACGAAATTGAATTATCAAGAATATTTATCGATTGTTTGCATTCTACTTAGCTAGAATTTAACTATTAACGGCTGCAATTGTAATTTTTTTTTTTATAATTGCTGATAATTTCAATGAACGTAGGAGGTACAGTACAACGGTGTTTCATAACGGCGATAAATGAGTAATAAAGTTTCAAAAGAAGAAACTCTTAAGTCAGTTGACACTCACTGCCATCGAATACACTCGTCGAATTATTATTCGAACAAACTAAACTTCCTGTTGCTTCTTACGAAAGTTAACAGAACGAAACTGATGGAAATTTACCAAGAGATTGAAATTATGTGTATACTTGGTGATTGTTTTGAAGTCACATATATAATCAACATATATAATCAATTTCATGCTAAATACCATTTGAACCAAGATGGTTGTTTCCAACATTACGTTCGTTCATATTTCATTCGAAGCGACGCTTTGCTCGCTATTTCGTAAATCAATTGCTGACAGATACCCAGATACAAGGGCAGAGAGTTAAACGATCATGTACGAGGGAGTGAACAAAAATTCGTACAAAGATTCCAAGCATACGTGAACGTCAGTGTCCGCAACAATAACGGTTAAGAAAGCCACCCCTCGGAGAGACTACGGGGGCGAACCACCCCCGATGCGATGATTTCCCCGTCGCATCTATAGTTGGCCGCAAAGGAAAACGACGAAGCGTGTTCTTATACGTTTCACCGGGGGGAAAAAAACACGGGCGCGCCTTTTGTTCGAGAGGAGGAAGGTTTCAATAACGTTGGCCCCGAGGGGTCGGTCTCCGCTCGGGCGCGAATAAATTTCCTCGGCCAACTACTGTATACCCATTATTTCCCCCTTATCGACGGTGAGCTACCACTCTCCTCCTCTTCGTCGCGGCTGAAAGAGCGCGGCGGCACGTGACCGTTTCGCGCGGGCCTCTCGACGTCGCCGAAAAGTAAATAAGTCGTAAAATATCGCGATGGAAAAACTACCCTTGCGATCGTGAAGGATTTCCTCGCCTTCGCGAGGGTCGTAGGCGATTTTCACGGTATCCGTCACGCGACCTGTCAAACCCACGTGGAATAAACGTTGCGAGCGTCTTGCCGCCTGCGAACAGATTGCACATTTCGATTCGTGCTAACGACGCGCGACTCTGATCTTTCTTCCGGGGTGGGTGACTCTCCAGTTTCTAGCTTTAATAATAATTATTGTTTCTAGCTTTTGTCACTGACAGACAGGTTTCGTATGTTTGTTAACCGAGTGACCGAAGAGTACTTATAGACAACGGTAAACTTGTGAGGGAGGAAAAGTAGTATTGTTCGTTTCATTTTACAAATGCCGTAGGATTATTTGTAATGGATTCTCGTTTAATCCCGAGGTTATATAGAGAAGTAGATCTTTTTACTATCATGTAGAATGTACCGTATTATGGGAATACGCGGTACAACGACTGAAAATCTACGCTTTTTTACGAGCAGTCGTCGATTTTTAATAATTGAAGAATTCCTGTAGAAAAAACCTGTCCTGTCATATTTTTCAGAAGAGAGAATAATATTATTTATAATATATTATTTATATTATAATTATTATCATATCATATTATTTATAATTATTTGTTAATTTCGTTCGTTCCAAGAGCACATAGGAAAACAAAGATATATTTATTTTCAGATAGAGTGTATTGCATATTAGAATACGCGGTACAACGACTGAAAATCTACGCTTTTTTACGAGCAGTCGTCGATTTTTAATAATTAAAGAACCCCCGTAGAAAACTTTCAAATTTTTTTAAAAGGGAGAAGGTTATCGTTCATTTCAATTTGCAAATGCAAATGTCAGGATTATTTATCACACAAGAAAAGCAAAAATACTTTTATTTTCAAGTAGGACCGATCGAAGGATTTCGATTATTTTAAAATAATTCATTCTAATTTATAGTAAGACGATAAACGACTGAAAAATTATATTTTCTACGAGAAGACTCGCCGATCGAGGACAAATTACGCTCAATCGCGTCGCGAAAGTAAGTCGCGCCAAATCGCTATCGAAACGTGTGTTTTAAGCCTGAAATTCCACTTCTCGCCGATCTAAGTAAGATTGTAAAGACACGACATCGTCGTTGATCAATATCTCGGGGGGGAAAAAATAATTGTTTTAATGGCAGAGTAAAGAGAGGCGATAAGATAGACGGCGATAAAGCTGTATCGTCTGTGACGATAAGATAGGAAATGGCATTATTTGCGATCGATGGGCAGATATACATATGTATGTATATATATTTTCACGGACTCTAAGCGCGCGTATAATGCATCGGCGTTCCCCCATTTGCATTCTGCATGCATCCGCTGGCTGCCAATCTGAAAGTTAAAGTGGCGTGGACGTGCCACTTCTTTTCTTTCATTTTATTTGTTTAATCCTTATACAATAAACTTTTGATAATGGAATATTTGATATAACGCTGGGCTTTCCCGACGAGGCAGTTACGCGAGAAGTTTCTCCTATCGATGGAAAAATATATTTCAGGGCATCGATGTCTCATTTAATCGTGCATCGCGGCACCTACGCACTTTCCCTAAATAACCAAATAAAACCCAAAGAAAAGAAAAGGCGCGACCTACGATGTTATTTAGTTCATTAATAAATGGCTAATAACTCGAAATGCCGTAAAACCGTTTCCGTAAAAAGCGTCGGAGGAGGAGGGGGGAAGCATTCTGTAATTAATACAAGCACCGGTGTGTACGCGAGTTTCTCGTTTTGTAAATTTAATTACGCCAGCATCCGCGCGGGCATAAATTAAAATTCTTCCCCTTGCTGAAAATTCGCTCCCTTGACTATTCCTCTCAACTGATACATTACCGTCTTGGAAAAGAAAAGAGAACGAAAAAAAGGGAAATAAGAGAAAGAAAAAAAAAAAAAAAGAGTACTGGCAGACGTCGCCAGCTTATCTGCATATCCGTTTTAATCAAGAGATACAATTTCTAACCAACGGTTCGCGCCGTATGATGATACCCTCCGTTTCTCTTCGATAAACGAGAACCCGGATCGCTCTTCACCCGTTTGCAATTCGACCGTATCTGGCGTACCTGTGAACCATGTCCCGACGATTCCACCGCCAGAAACACGTAGAAATGGAACCTTGGTGCTTTTACCTTCAAAAATACCCGAGCACTGCCGCGGAATTTTTGTGGTATTTTACGCGGGGCGTTTCTTTGTTCGACCTGTGGAACTACCAACGACTGAAGCACCGGGAACTTGCTTGTCAAAAGGGGTGGGGAACGGGGGAATCAGAGTGGAAAGTAACGTTCTCGCGAAAAGGGTGAAAATCGATCTACCAGTCAGTGAGTTTTCGGCTGGTGTTTAAGCGGTCAGGACAGTGTGAAATTTTCAAAAAATTGATTTTTGTTTTGTTTTGTTTTGTTTTAAATATAGTATTTTGAATAGTCTTAGAAATGAAAGGTCCTAGCCTTTAAAACCACTTATTTTGAGGTATAACCTTAAATCCGCGGATACAGAATAATTAAATGTATCACTGTTTACAACTTTACAGCAGTATTGTAAAGTGTAAATCGTGCGATTCAAATATTACTTTTGGTGAATCGGATATTAGAGGACTTGGATTCAATTTAGTTGTGAATAGGAGGAACTGTGAGCCGCGATATATATATGAGCAGAAAAAGTAAGTAAAGTATACATGTGAGAAATGACGTTCTGAAACTTTGAACGCGTTTTTCTCGAAACTAGGTTTTTAGAAACGGAAGATATCTCGGAATCTAATCAACCGATTACTATGAAACTTGGTACGTATATTTAGCGTAACATTTACTAGGGATTGACGATCGAATATTTTCTTAATTTTTAATAATTTCGAAAAATATAAACAAAAAACGTAGAAATTTTTGGCATAAATTCGATACGTCAACAACAAATAGCTGCTATTTTCATAATTTTCGCAGAAATGAAAATGTCGAATCGTCAATCTCTAGAGAGTATTGTTTACTTTCCAACTTTTTTTGCCTTTTTGTTGCAACTAGTTCTGTTTGGCTGAAATCATGCACATAGATAAGCAATGTAAAAAAAAAGGATGTTAAATAAGAGCCGTCAATGTTGCTTTTTATAGTTCATAATGTGTTAAAGTAAACCACCAAAGTCCTCATGTCAATCAAATATGTAGCTTTTTTTTACTTTAACCTTCCAAAGTATACGTAATTTTTAGGCTTGTCACACTGTCCTGGCCCCTTAAATGCCGGTGAACGTTCGAAGGCAAAATCCACGGTTGGATTTGCCAATTGTTCACGAAACGTTGCGCGAGGTTACTATCCTGGTATGCGAGGCGTGTTTTTAGATACGCGGCGCTGATGAGATTCCCCTGGCAAAGGAATATACGCCGGAGCACGTGCAACTTGAGTGGTTAAAGCTTCTTCGTGAAAGCAGTTTGTGCTCGGAGAGATAAAGTATACATCGCAATTTGGCAAATTGGCCTGATCCGAAACTTTGGGAACTTGTAGTCTCGCTTGCTGCGATTATATGTGTCGCTCGCGTTGGCCAGAGGGATTCTGCGAAACTACGGCCCGGTGAATTTTCGTTCAGTGATAAATTCGTTCGATCTCTCTTCAGCGTAGAGGTTTGAAAAGAGCATGATGCGAAACAGCATCAACGTGCATAGTCCCAAGCGCGCACTCGTTTCTTTCTTTTCTTTCTTTTTTTTTTTTTTTTTTTTCTTCGACGAAATCCATTCAACTTTTTCAAACGCGTCGTCAAGACCTCGACTCGTGAAACATTTTTTTCCCCCGGTGAAACAATGTTGTACGTGCTCTGTAAATAATCACCACCTCTGCAACTCGTGCTCGGTGAAAGAAAAAGAAGGAATGAAACTGTCAAGTAGAAATCGGTAATAAAGTAGAAATTTATACGAGCACTTGGAGTCATAACTAGCTGAACAAATTGTTATACACACACACACACACACACACTCTCTCTCTCTCTCTCGAGTGCATGAAAACTCGGAGAGGAGAGCTTGATAAACTGGTGCGCAGCTATGTATACAATAATGATTACGCTCGCTGCGACGTCGATGTAGTTCAATCTTGATTTTTACGCGACGTGCGTTTTTCGTAAGATCGACGTGTAAGTTTTGTGGTCGTGTGAAATAAGTTATCTATGGAACCGAGAAATAATTATGATAGATTTCTAGTTTAACGGCTCGTTTTCTTTCGATCTTTCGTATTGGGCAGCATGAGATCATCTATTTATGTTTCATTAAAAAACATTAAAGAAACATTGAGAGCAAAGTTGGAAAAAGCCACTAGTAATTTATGCAAATTACATGCAAAGATGATGCTATAATAAAGCAATGGCATGCTATTAATAGTATAATAATGAAGCCAACTTTCGATATGCCTATCTGAATTAACGCAGAAGACTAATATATGTTAGTAGTAACAATATAGTTATCGATCTAAATTTTCTAGAGGTGAGGTCGTTTTTCAGAAAAAGTTATTTTTCGATCGATTTTGATTTGACAATTTGAAATTTCTATAGAACGTGAAAATTGCCTTTTACTCTTGTTCTCCATTTTTCGTGGCAGGATGAAGAGATTTACAAAAGTAAACTGATCGATTCTTTGGAAAGTTTCGAAATTTTTCTTTTTTCTCTTTTTTTTATAAAGTTTCCTTTCTTGATTTTCTTGCAGATTCATGTCACTTTTATACGTGTAGGATGATTATTGAGAAAGTATAGAGAGTATTCTGTATTCCTTCTGTTTCGTTGTAAATTTTTTCAGAGAAATTTCTTAAAGATATTGCTTTCTCTCGAGCAATGTTCTTTTAATCTATGTACACGTAGTTGTACTTTGCGGTGGAATGAAGATTCGAACGGAGCAGGTTATAAAAGTGCTTCAAAGTTAATGCAATTTTCGTCGGGCGAAGAGCCTCGGGCTGAAGGTTTGGGTTAGGTTTTCGAAGATTTTCAGAAGTTACATAATTTTGCGATGGACTCGTGAGACATTCTATGTTCAATTTGCAAATGACAATAACTGTTGATATTTTTTCCTAAGTTTTTAAATTGTCGAATTTTTCTATGCTCTTCGCTTTTTAAACTAAGTTACATTTCGCGCGTAGTATAACAACGAGGCTATAATATCGACAATAATTGAAACGTACAATAGTTAAAAATCAGACGCATTGAAGTAAAAAAAAAAAAAAATACTGAAACTTTAAAATTTTTAAAATTCAATAGAATACACAAACTTTTATTTATACATTTCACGAAAAATCGCTATTTTGATTCTACAAAATTTCCAACAAAATTTGTGAACTATTTTTGATTACTGTGATAGCTCTAGCGTTGAATGAAACTTGAAAGTTTTCAATCAAGTCAGATCACTGTGCGAGAAGTAGCCGAGAGAATATCTATCACTCGATTAATAAATCAATAAATCGCATGCGAGTACATCGTCGAAGAACGAAATGTTCCATATGCAGATGAACGTTGCTTTTCACAGACATAGGTCAGTTTTATCATTCGGATATTCATTAACGTTTCTTTGTTCGGCATTTAAATCAGTCTGCATTGTAGACGATCGTACGTAGTAAAAAAAAAAAAAAAAGGAAATGAAGCGAAATGAAAAGAATCGCTTGGATTATCGCTTTTGTTGTTCGGTTTGCGTCGATCGTAAATCGATCGACGAGCGAAAATGAGTCTGGAATAAAGCGAAATAAATTTTCGTGATAGCGGCAAGTTGAACTATGTGTACTGGGTATAAAAAAGAAAAAAAAAAAAAGAAAAAAGAGTAAAGTAGCCATAAATCTTTGCGACGGGTCAGTGCTTGGCGAACGAACAGAGCGCGATAAATGGACAAACGTTGCGTTATATATGTGTATATCTATATATTTTATTTTATGGCAATTACTATTTCAGTTAATCGAACGAGCTATAGCTATATATCTCCTTTAATAACATTTCTCTTCTTCGTATGAATATTTATTAATCGACTGTTTAAAGCAGAACGTGGTTTACGTTGCGAGCAGAGTCATGTTATATTCTTTTCTTTTTCTTTTTTTTTTTTTTTTTTTGAACGTTACAAATGCGTTCGAAAGTAATATTTAATATTCATTGGTACGAAATAAAATTAACTCGAACTCGATGCTTCGTAGAGGTCCTAACCTCTGTCCGCTTGCAACGCAAACGCGCTTGTTTTCCCCGATTGAATTCCCGAGGAATTGGTTGAGCATTTTCGTTCGCTCATCTTTAATACATGACTCTCGTAACGAAAACCGTGTCAACAAGCATGCTCCATTTGCGAAAGAAGAACAAGGTGGCTGAGTTATCGTACGCGTCGGGGAAAAAAGAAAAAGGATCTCTCATAGCCTCTAATCCGCTGAAACGAGCGACCAGTATAAAATTTGATAACGTTTCGTTGAATCAAGTTGAGAAGAGGAACGTAGGATCTTTTGATAGCAACATTAATTCGATGTATTTGATGAAAATTTCCAAGAACAATTATTAACGTTAAAATTATAATATATTACGAAAATTATATAGAAATATAATATATTAATTGTATCGTTATTTATCATTAATGTATCATAATACGTTACATTTCTTTTCAACAATTTATCACAAATTATTCTTTTTTGATCCTTATTCTTTCTTGCAGCATAATATTCTATATCTCAATATATTCCAAATTGCGTATTTCATTACGATGCAAGTTTGAAACTGTTTGTCATAATCGAGAGGAAGGGAAATATATGGCGATGGATCAAAACGATACAGCAATAACGTAAATTCGTACCTCACGTTAACATACTAGCGCAGATGCATATGTATGCGGTTTAATGAAAATTGTAGACGCAGCTAGGATATATGCAGCCTCGTGCTGGCTGTGAACATTTGGATTTGAATTTGAAACAGAGAGAGCGAAAATTATTCTGAAACATTACGAACTTCAATATTAACTGTCGTATATTTATATGAACCTTTTCGAGTATCTTTCGAACAAATCGTTTCGAACAAAGTATGTGTGTATAATTTTCCAGCGTTTCTCTACTGTGCCGAGCGTTGATCTTGCTGCAATCTGATTTCACCCACAGACGATTTAGTATCGTCGTTGACTAACTAGGACAGACCTTTCCAATGCTTTTTCGTGTTCTATCATCGATTAAATAGAGAATAGACATTTTTTCGTATTTCATATTTCGCAAGGTTTATCGAGGATCTCCTTGTCGTTTTCGCGTTCTTGTCACGTTCTGTCATGTTGATTTAGCCGGGTTTTGCACCGCAGCGCTACTAGTGGTAGGAATTAAAATCAGAACATATAGATAATGCTGCGTATCGAAAATTATTTTATTGAACGCGAATGCTTTGTTATTTCTCGCGACTAATCTTATGAGACGACCGCTCAACTTTATCTTCTACTGTAATGTAATTATTTTTCACATAAATCAGCATGTTAATATACATCGGAAGAGCTGTAAATTAAGAGTTTTAAAAAACCAACAGTTTTAAATATAAGTTTAGCTTGCGAAAAATGTAGAAATTGCACTATTTAATAAATGCAGAAATGCAAAAGCTAAAAATTATTAAATGAAAATTTAAAAAATTTTTGCATGGTTTCGTCTGGTTATCTTCTACTGTAATGTAATTATTTTTCACATAAATCAGCATGTTAATATACAAATTAAACTAAAAATTATTAAATGAAAATTTTAAAAATTTTCGCATGGTTTGGTCTGGTTATCCTCTACTGTAATGTAATTATTTTTCACATAAATCAGCATGTTAATATACATCGGAAGAGCTGTAAATTAAGAGTTTAAAAAAACCAACAGTTTTAAATATAAGTTTAGCTTGCAAGAAATATAGAAATTGCACTATTTAATAAATGCAGAAATGCAAAAGCTAAAAATTATTAAAATGAAAATTGGTTCCTTTGATGTTGGGTTAACTTGATCGTGATTGTTTGAACTTGAATTATTGAACTTGAGTTCAATTACCATGAGTTGTATCGTACTCGTACATATTTTTGATATATTTTGATAATTATCATCCTTCAGTAATTTATACTTCTGCATGTACGTACGTAATATTGGTTTAACAATACTATGTAAATATCATCAGATACTTTCAGTATTTCTCTTTGAATTTTTAATTAGGAAAATAATCTCGTCTTTCGCTACTAATTTGTTAAACAAGAATGTTTATTTCAGTGTCGCAAATTAATCGTTAAATTGATCAGACTATTGCGTCTGTATTTTTCAGATATCGTTTTCTCTTTAATAAATTAAATTTAATACAAGTGTAAATCGTGACTCGTGTGATAAATATACGAAACAATGATGTACGATACACCATAACCGTGTATATGGTACCATTCTCCAAATATTAAGTCTATTATTTGTAAAGCGAACCAAATTTCGATTTTTCCGAACATTACTATTTGTAAAATGATATCAAGCTAACAATTACGCAAGTTCTAAACAGACCAGTCTAGTCCCTTTGCAAATTTCTTTCTCTATTTCACGGTCTAAACTGGACTGTACGTATCATTCTATAATCGATAAATAAATTCAAAATATCTCAAAATATATCAACAATTCAGAATAGTTGATAAATAAACTATTAAACCCTCTGACGAAAGAAAGACATCCCTCAAGTTTTAAGGTCGGCAAGAATTAATATAAAATTCGGACTAACGTGCAAACTAATGGATCGTTAATCACGTAGGTTAATAATTAACGTACGAGCTGATGTATGTATTTTTTTTTTTTTTTTCGTTAGATCGTAGAGTAGAGATACAGACGAAACGTTGGAGAGAATTTTACTGGGTATCTTTTGGTAGTGTGTGAAATGAAGTAATGCGTTTTTTCTTTTAACTATACGATATTTATTCGTTAAAAAAATCTCAATTATATATTCGAAGTCCTTTTCTTTTTTTTTTCTTTCTTTTTTCTTTTGCAATGACTGAGGAGAAATTGTTATCTTACCTTACTTCGCAGTCCCGCTTATCGGTTATCCCCTCGGTCGCGTCGTGAAAGAAGAGAAACCGCGGGTTTCTTTCTTGAAAGATTGCGAGAAATTGCGAGAGACGTTAGAGAGGAAAGAAAGGTATTTTTTTTCTTTTTTTTTTTTTCTTTTTTTTCTTCATAAGAACGAACGGATACTTGAAACATTTTTTGAGAAACGCAAGAGGTGGACATAAAACGCATCCAGCAGATGAGTTTCACGTTTTTTCTTTATTGTTATTAAATTAATATGTTGTTCAAGGACTTATACACATATACATATGTGCACAGGCATGTGTAAATGACGCGCGCGCGCGCGTGTGTGTGTGTGTCGGCGCACGCGTGCACATATCGTATACGTCTATATACGCACGTATGTATGTATTTGTATATAACAGCGACAATTACAATGCATCGTTTATGATCAGTAATAATAATTCGTAATCGAAAACCTTACCGATTACTAGATGAAACCGAAAAAATATACCTGGAGAGAAGTAATCCATAAGTTAAATTTAATCGTTTAATTAGTACAGTCGTTTATTACTCGTAACCCTTAGTCCATCAGTGTGGTTTTCAATTATCATTTCTTTTTTTTTTTTTTTTTCGTTTTTCTCGTTTTTTCTTTTTTTCGTTTTTCGCCTCTTTTGTCTTTAACGCTTATATCACTCGTTATAGATACAGGGATACAGAAAAATAATACCGCGCGGCTTGTGGTTGGAATCTTCTTAAAGTATATTATGTATATATATATATATATTTATATTTATATGTATATATATAAAAGGGGATCGAGGACTGTCATTAGAATAAATTTTGCTCTCGCACGGATTCGCTCTGTCTCCGATATCGAGTTTTTCACAATCACGATCCAGGATCTAGCGTGCAACGATCCGCTCGCGAAACGAACGACATTTTTCCGTCGACGTTCGAATTCTTTCCCTCTTGGCAGAGGAGAGAATTTCTCTTGTTCTCCTGCTGTTGTTCGCCTGTGAAATATTGAAATTCTCCATTCGTTTCTCTCTCTCTCTCGAGAACAGTCGGAACTGGCTGATCTCCCCTGCTCGAGGGAAGTAGTAGATATATATATCTATTTTCTTCTCGTGGCGATATACACACTTTACTTCCCATTTCTTTTGATTCGTTTTCGGATGTCTACACGACTTTTGGCAATTTCGCAGTTTCACCGAGAACTTTGATTACTCCTATTGCACGCTATTGCCCATTTTGGTAGAAGGTATTAACATACAAAAGCCCTCGAATCGTTTCAACAACTTTGGCAGCTAGCTAGAGTAGGGTAAGTAAATTCATCGAAGTATTATAAAACTTGTGTTCCAACAGACGCATGTGTGTCACTCGTGTTTTTTTTCTCTCTTCTGCAGTGTTTCTTCACGACGCTTTGCACCGAGAACGAGACGGTTAAAAAAGCTGGAAATTTCTTTAGGCGCGACACAACACGTCAACGTGAACCACTGGGAATAGTCTAAACTCTGGTAATGGAACTCTAAGAGACGATGGAATTTACAATGTGCGAATTTACGGTAACATCTTTAACAATTAAATATCAAAAACTCTAGAAGGCAATGAAACTTGCAGTGAACCGAAATGATGGAGAGAGATTTCTCGCTCCTCGGTTGTTTCCTCTCGCTTGTTTCGCGACACGGATCGATGCACAGGAAACTCCAGACCGCAAAACATTGGCGACGCTTTCCTCCGTCGTCGCCTTTTTTTAAACAACGTTAGGATAAATTGTAGCTTTACTTAACGATTCTACCAGCCGAGCTCGTCTACGTGATTAGCGAGATCGGGGATATCAATTTTACACGAGCTGCACTATTTAGGTCCTTGGTCCATTTTCGACGCATACGTTTTATTTACAAGACATTATTACTCATTTCTCTTTCTCTCTCTCTCTCTCTCTCTTACTTTTCTTTGGTGCGTGCATTACTCTCACTTTCTCTCTCCCTTTCTCTCTGTTTTGTTTTTTTTTTTTTATTTATTTATTTACTTTACTTCATTTGGTTTCTTTGTATGCATAAATTAATCCTCTTCGTGACAGATCGAGAGCGAATCGTCGAGAGGACCTCCCGTATATATAAATCGTTTTCACACGTCGACAAGTAGATCGGGAAAAACTCGCGTATCGACTTTTGTCCGTCGTTTCTTTTTCATTAATGTTATCGTTACTCGTTAATTTCTTTTCTTTCAATCTGTTTCTCTTCTCTCTCTCTCTCTCTCTCTCTCTCTCTCTCTCTCATCGAGGGACGATATTAGCTCGAACGAATACAATCTCGGATGGTTCTTCGGATGAAACGTTGCCAAGCACTTTTCGAGACGATACGCGCTCGCTCACGGAGGCAGATAAATCGTAAAGACTACGAGAGTCTTTCGTTCTTCGTGAAATCCCGATGGGATTTTCAAGAAGAAGCGTATTTGTTTAAAAGTGAAAATAATGGAGATGTCTTTTTTTTCTTTTTTCTTTCAAGTCGTCGCTGTTCTAATAAAACTTTCATTGCATATATATAATGAAGGTTTATATAATTAATAATTATATATATATAATTATTAATATTATATATATATAATTATTAATATTATATATATATATAATTATTAATATTATATATATATAATTTCTGACAGATTTCGTTAACCAATCGAACGAATTACAATTTTGCAAATTTCGTTGAAACTTTTGTGTCATCGTTTTTTCTCTGATTGATCGTCACTCTCGTAACCCTTTATCTCTCTCCATAGGCGAACGTGACACTGGACTGATCGTCCCCACAGGCGAGAGACGATATTCCATCTCACCGTGAGATCGATATGGGAATATCGAAGGTATTTCATAGTTTCCTTTCGCTCAATTTTTCTTTCCCTCACGTGTCTCAGTTTCTCTCTCTCTCTCTCTCTCTTTCGTTCATTCTTTCACATACACACGCGCATACACACATTCTCTCTCTTTTGTATGACATGCTATTACCTGTATATGACACATTTACAATAATAACAATATGTTACTCGTCGACAATCGCCACCTCGGTCCACCTCGCTCCTTAATTCGTACTTTTTTTTCTTCTTTATGTATACGTGTTATATTTATATATTCATATTTATATATTTATATATTTATATAATCCGAAAAGTTCAGTGTGTGTGAGTGGCTCGTGTGTCTATGTAAGTATGTGTATGTGTAGCGCGTCTTTCCGACTTTGAATGTTCAAAGGTCCTGGACCTCCTTCATCGCCATTTCATCGCACTCCCTTCCCCTTCCCTCATCTCTCCACCCCTTTCGTCTCTTTCTCGTCTTTCGCTCGATCATTTATCACAAAAAAATGTTTCTCGAACGCGTCGCCGAACGTCCGAAACTGTCACCGTTTCTCTCTCTCTTTCTCTCTCTCGCTGCTCACGATCCTCTCGCTTGAAATCTCGCCTCCTCTGAACTCTGCTCTGCGGTCGAATTGTCTCATTCGCGACAATTCGGTTCAAATCGATTTGACTTTTTTCTTCGCGTTGCACGGTGGGAGAAATAAATAATGGCGCCGGTTTGACTTTTTGGTGGACTTGTCGCTGTTCGGATTTTTTTTTTTTCAAGAAATTCACACGATTTCCGAGTGCGTTCTCTCGTTCTTCGAAACAATCGCCCCCGATCGATTTACACTGATCGTCTTTTCGCTTCAATTCGAGACACAAATATCGAAAGTGTTGGAAAACTCAAGTTTCTAACAAATTTCCAAAAATTCCAGAGTCCCACCGCGAGACAACCAACGCGTCATTTCTCTTTCCGCTCGCTCCGAGCAACGAGACGTCTGTCGATGTGTCCGTTTCGATCCGGTGTAATTTGTTTAATGCGTGTTCAGTGTATCGAATCGCTGGGGGAGGGGGGGGGGGAAGGCTGAAATTTCGAGGCAGGCAATTCGCTGTTGTGCAAACTCGAGTCGTGTTGAGTCGTCGTCCACTGGAAATGAGACGTTCACAAACGTTCGTCTCGTTTCGAGTTTCGTTTATCGAGTATTTCTTTCAATGTCTGCGGCAATGAAGTAG
The DNA here is from genome assembly GCF_011392965.1 of Frieseomelitta varia. NCBI lineage: Eukaryota > Metazoa > Arthropoda > Insecta > Hymenoptera > Apidae > Frieseomelitta > Frieseomelitta varia. The sequence continues at coordinate 110,853 of NW_025110797.1, read as the reverse complement.
AATTTTCACGCGAATGGCCCCGGCAACGAGGCGTCTCAAGCCTCCTCCCCCGTAGTACGACGAGAAAAAAATCAATTGAAGGCAGGGCTCGGTTAGCAAAAGTTGCGTTCTCCGTTTCGTCCGTGGGAAAATCAACGGCAGAGAGTAGAAAATGATTCGAGTGCTCTCGTCTTCTTGCTCGTGTTGCTGCGCTTCGCGGATTCACGCGTTGCAACATGAAAATATCGTGTGCGTGGTCGAGCAAATTCGTCTCTCGTGTCGTCTCTAACTCGTGGCACGAACAATTTCTAACTTATTATTTTCGCAGCGGGCGTCGCTTTCGTAAAAAATTTGGCAAGAAATAATTTACAGACCTGCGTAAATACCGCGAGCATTCCGATCGAATTTGAGAACTTCGGTTTCGATTTCACGTTTCTCTTTCGACAGAAATTTCTTTGAGAAAGGCTCCGACTCGCGAATGGAAATTCACTCCGAGTCGAGAGGAGGATTTTCATCTTTTCAAAAGGTACTTGTTCTCCAAGGGCGTGGAAGAAAAAAATTCGAGAGCATTCCAGAAGGAATTTTTCACAAGCTGAAAGAATTCCTCTAATTAATCGTATCGCGGCTAGCCATTCGCCACTCGGATTCAGAAAGTTTCGGGAAAGAAGTCTCAACGTGAAAATATATTTCGTTAAAAATATATTTCGCGCGAAATTTCGTGGAAATTCGGCCGATCCGCTTAAGGATAACTTTTTTTTTTTACGAAAGAGAATTTTTTTCACCTAGTCGCGAGAACGAGAGTTTTTTTTTTTTTGTGAATTCGTGCCCGACCGAATGGTTAAACGCGGCTCTCTGTGTGGCGTAGAAACTTGTGCGTAGCCTGGTCGGGCAAACGGTGAAAAAGAAACAAAAGAACGAGGGTACGCGAGTCGAGATTTGGTCGAGACGTCACGAAATTCTCTTTCTCTCCCTCTATTCATCGAGCATGGTTTTCGATTATCGTAATTGTCGCGTTTGCCATAATAATATCCACAGAGGACTGCTCCCTGATTTCGTCACATTTGTGAAGAGAAAAAGAAAAAAAAAAAAAAAAAGAAAAAGAAAAAACGAGAGAAAAAAAAATGGAATAAATCAAACGAGTGACCGATGTGTGGCGGCTTTTATTGTACTTTCAAATGTTCTCCTCGCTTACGAGTTCCCTTACGTTTATATCTCTTACACAAGTATATCAAGAAGCCAGAAGGTGAAGTAAGTCTTTGAACTAATGAAACGTCGATTAGTTGCCCTTCGCCGATAAAGGAACGAAAGAGAACGTTGGATTTCCGCTGGAAATTTCGAGACTTCTCTTCAAGCGCTAGCGATACATTACACGCAGGGAAAAATGTATAAAAATCGTTTCGCCGGTTATACGAAGAATAATGAAATCGTTTACATGTTTTTTTTTTTTCTTTTTTCCTTTTTTTACGTTAGTATATCCATCGTAGGGTCTCTGGCTTTCCCTTTACTTCTCATCCCTTTGAAAAAAGTGCGTTTTGATACCGCGTTTTATACTCCAATTAACGTACATATATTCACGAGCGATTACGAATATATATATATATATATATATATATATATATATATATATATATATTTATATTTACTCATTCATGATTACAACTATCACGTACGAATCACTGTTTTTTCCTTGCTCTCGCGGCATGCTCAACACGTACGAGGATAGAAAACCATGCATTCGCGGGATTCGAACAAAGGAACGCTAAGAATACATCGTCAATTAATCCATTAAAATTGTTAACATTTGGTGTTTAATCGTTACGTATTTCGGAAAAATAGCACGAAGGAAGGATTGCTATTGGAAGGAAGGAAACGACGCTTTTCTGACTCTTCACGTCTCTGCAGTTCCGCGATTTTAAATATCTCGGAACGAGTTCTTTTTTTTTTCTTTTTTAACTTTAAAATTTAGATTCCAACTTCCACTCTGTCTTCCGAAATCGCAGAATTTTATCCAGCAACCGAACCGAGAAATTTTTTGATATGTATATATCGTGATGAAGAAGTGACAGGAGGATCTGTTTTTCGTAAAACGGATAATTTCTCTTTTAGGTTTTAATTAGGCGCGCCACATTGAGTACCGGAAAAAAAAAAAAAAGAAAAATGTAGGGGTAACTATGGAAACTTTGGACACGAAGCAGAAAGCGCGCGCTTTCCTTCCAACGTGGCATGTTTCTACGATTCCCGTGAAAACCGGATAGAGCCTGCACACCGAGGCGAAACCTAATTCGACTCCCTCTCGTCGAGCATGCTACGTTCGAATGAAATGAGAGAGATCGCGAATGACTGAAACGCGCGACACGACATTTTTCTTTTTTTTTTTTTCTTTTTTTTTCTTTTTTTGCAAGAAGAAACGCGCTCCTTCCCCCCCACCGTTGTTCTTCTTTGCGTTCTTCGTTTTTCCTTTGCCTTCGCCGAATCACTTTCAAACATTTATGTTTGCGACGATCTCCACGTTGTGGCACATCACGTTCGCTATTGCTATTTTTCATCTCAATTGTATCATCGTTTACACGGCAGACAAGAAACACATTCATTCCTCTCCTTTCTTCCTCTCTTTTTCTTTCTCACATACACACACCGTCACACACAGACACACAGACAGACAGACAGACAATCTTTCTTCGTTTCTTACATTTACATACCCGTTATTAATAAAATACACATTCACGAATGTCACAGTGTTGCTTTGTTTCTCTGTTTCTCTTCGTCTCACCAACCCTTCGTTTCACCAACCCTTCTGAACCCTTCTCGTTCTATCCTCCCCTCCCGAGCCGATTTCTCCTCGCAGCTATTGTTATATACAGGGTGGAAATTGATTAAGTGTTCTCTGATAATCGTTCCTCACTTTCTCCCGCTCTCGCACGCCGTTTATAAAAAATTGATTCGTTTTTTTTTTCTTTTTACTCTTTCTCTCCTGTTAACTCCTCACCCGAGATATACTTATCGTTAAACACTTTCTTCTCGATTAACGTTGCTCCGATCCGATTTGCACGCGATTTCGCCACTACCTACAACCAACCCTTAATCTTAACCACGATGAATCAAGCTTCCTCCCTTGACCGATTCAATTTCGCGTTCGCAATCGTGCGTAAGATCGTCCCGCACCTGGATGTTTCTCACCTCTTGGCTTGTGTTTTATGAAAAATATTCTCGAAGACGATCTCTCTCTTTCTCTCTCTCTCTCTCTCTCTCTCACACTCACTCTCTCTCTCTCTTTCTCTCGCTTTTTCTCTCTCTCTTTCTATCTCTCTCTCTCTCTCTCTCTCTCTCTCTCTCTCTCTCTCTCTCTCTCTCTCTCTCTCTCGTGTCCACCGATCACAGATAGTCCCAGCGTCGGAGGTATACGGACAGTTAAACACTTTCAACACGTTCCCTTGCTCCCATTCTCGTTCGTTCCCTCGTTTCGTTTCTCTAAAGTTAAACTTATTAAAGGTCGTTCTTACGATCGTATGTATATATGTATATGTAACAAGAGTCTTTCGTTCTATGTACACATGCGTTCCTCTCCTTCCTTTCTTCGTCGAACGTCCGAAGAGAGGGCGTGAGAAGTCTTCTCGATCTCCAACGATCCGACATCGTCGTCCTTGTCCCTTGTCCTCATCGTCGTCGTCGTTTCGTTCCAATTCCACTGTCTCTCTCTCTCTTTCTCTCTCTATCTGTCTGTCTCTCTGTCTCGTTCCATCACGAACAATTTCACTTTCATCTTCGCTTCGGACCAAAAAGCGTCCACCCTCGAAGCACGATCGTCGGGAACGATGGTCGCGTTACGTTAAAAGGCGCGTTAATTTTTATTTTCTTCTTCTTTTACTTCTTCTTCTTCTCTAATATTTACATGCCACCGAGGAGCCACGCAGAGGGGGCCCACTGGCTAAAAAGACCTGGCGGAGAACTCTTCGGTGGAGTTTATTTTACTTTAAGGCAGTGTCGTTCGTCTTGGACGAGCGTCCCTCCGAGATTCCTCGATGCTTCTTCTTCTTCTTCTTCCTCTTCTAACCGACGCACCGAGTCATCCGCGCGGAAGAGGCTCGCGTTCGTCCAATCGTGGATCGCGTTCGTCCTCGTCTCCTTCGAATCGTGGCGATGATGGTGATGATGATGATGATGACGACGGTTTCTGCATACCGGTTTGAACAGCATACCAACAGAGCCAGGGCGGCCAAACGAGCAGAGCCGGGCACAGCCGCCCTTGTTTGACCATGAATCACGTGGAATGATGGTTCGAACTGGATTTCGAAACACGGCGCCGTGTGTCATACGGGCTCCTCCCGCTTGAAGTTGATGTTCTGCGAGGCGCAGAAGTCGCGCGTGAACGGGATGCAGTTGAACAGCTTGCACACCTCGCACTCGTACACCGGCACATTGTAGAACAGGGCTAGGAGAAGGGTGAACAGAACGATGATCAGGATCAGGCAGATCCAGATCATCCAGATCTTGCGTCGGCGGTCGTAGTGGCCGAACGAGATGAACGGCATCAACGCGTACGCCGCCAGGAAACCAAAGATGAAACCGAACAGGTGAGCGTAGTTGTCCACCCAGGGCAGTATGCCGAGGACCAGCAAACCCAGGAGGACGAGGATCAGCTTGGACAGGGCCCGGCGTGGATGTTTCAGCATCGGCCAACAGTGCAACACCTCGACGATCAACGTAGCGAGGAGGGCGAAGTGAGCCCCTGCCGGCCCCACCTGAAATCACGAGTTTTTAGTCAGCAGTTGAAAGATTTTTAAGATGGGATTTGCAGATGGATGTTTGGAAGAGTAGTATTCCAGCTTCGATTCTCTGGAACGTTTGTTAATTTAAGAATGCTGGTGTAAAATGTTCAAGGTTCATTTGTATATGTGATTCAACGTGTATATGTACATATATATATGTAAGTACGTATGTATATCTATGATATGTATATGTATATGTATATCTATGATATCTATATGTATATGTATATCTATGATATATATATGTATATACATATATATATAAGTACGTATGTATATCTATGATATGTATATTTATATACATTTTTCAAAGTAATTTTCCTACACTCTACTCGTTTAGAATGTTAATTAATTTAGAAATACTCGTGTAAAATGTCTCCACCTCGAGATTTATTTTCAACCTTGTATGTATATGGATCTTTAAAAGTAATTTTTCTAGAAGCTGTATTCCGCTAGTATTGTCGACTCTTTAGAACGTTTGTTAATTTAAAAATACTCATGTTCAAGATTCTTTTCGTCATCAGTCGCAACTCTACGAAAGTATCGAAAGAAATATATAAAATTCTATTATACTTGTTTGAAACACACTTGTGAAAAAAAATGAATTAAATAGTTTTAATTAAATTCACGAACGCGCGAGAGATTTCAGTGTTATTTTTAAAACTTTTGTTTGATCAAAAACATTTTCGCCAGGGGTTCAAATGATTCATTGCAAATCATAGTACGTCGATGAAAAGGCAGTGGATTTGTTGTTCCTTTCGTTTCGCCGTACTCTGCACAGAAATTTAATACAAATCTTCCGCAAGAAACCACGGCTGAACGAGTTGAGCAAGTTATCGATAATCCACGCACACGAGAAATCGCGTTAACATGCGCGACCAGCTTTCTCCGAGCAGTCAGGGTGAAACAATAATTAACACTATGGAGCCGCGTAAAGAGAAAGGTGTGTGAGTCGTGTGTACGCGCGTGTGTGTGTGTGTGTGTGTGTGTGTAAGAGAGAGAGAGAGAGAGAGACAAAGTTTCCCAAAGCGGAAGGTACGTTTAACCAAACTAATTAGAACAAATTGGACGGTATTAGTTCTCGAGAAACGGTGCTTTCTGTCCGCCCCTTTATTCTCTCGCCCTTTCTCGCCCATGCTGTGGCGTTGGTGGCTGTTCTAACTCACGAGTGTACGCTCGCTGATAGAGAGTAACACTCGGAAATAGAGAGAGACAGAGAGGGACTAGAGGGAATAGAATTGACGTATAACTCCAAGTTCACCGAGGTGTTAAGGGTGGCAAACTATCGGGGCGATAAGACGGCCGTGGTCTGAGGAAACACCATAAAGGAAACGATCGTAATGTTGTTAATCCTTTTCATGGATATGAGCCACGGTGCAACTCTAGTCTCTCCGGGCAATTACTTTGCCCGGCCGGGTCCAAAGCGCCGATTATATCGACGATACACAATGAAACGCGCCCGTTAAACGTCCCGCGAGATTATTCAATTAAAACTTCTACGTGGCACCGCCTAATAAAATCATCGCCGCCCGGTAATTAGCCACTGGCTTCCCCTTGTAATTTCTGTGGGAAGCAAAACGATTTTTCTCCTCCGATCTTCTTGCGTCAAGGCGTCGTTGAAGATCGTGAGACCGAGGTGCAAAACTAGCTTCGAGAAAGTTTTAGCTTCGAGGCTGGAGATACAAACGCTTATGGTAATCATCCTTTGTCTGTGTTCTTTATTGAAAATTCGTTAGCTTCTCAACATATTGGCCAAGCTTGTTTTCCTGGACTATGGAATCGTGTTCCAGAAAAGCAAGAAGAAAATCTGAAGCTCCCTTAATCTGAGCTGGTTCTGACCAGAGGAAAGAAGAAGAAATCTCTGGAAGTGTATGAGAAATTATGCGCGTACCTCTGCTCTGTAAGGAACGAATATCGCGCTGGCCAGGTTTCCAGCTAGCGCCCCGATGAAGTAAATCAAAGCGATGCGCAGCGAGCCGGTCAGCTTCTCCAAGTCTCGCATCAAGAAATACTGAACCATTAGCGTGATGGACAGATGAAGGATCCTGCGAATCGAGCGTGACAATCAGACAGATAATTCGTTTGAGAAATTCTTTTCAAGACCGGAGTTAATAAAAATCGAGGTGAATTCATAGCGTAGAGAGGCACACGTACCCAGCGTGAAGGAACATGGTGGTGAAGAGCCTGTAAAACTGATCCGGCCACTCGGGGTGAAGAAACGGTATCATGCCGCAGACGTCGTGCAAACACTCGACCTGGGAACAGAGCGACGCCTCCTCGTGGAAGTAGCCGTGTACGAAATCACAGTATTCCTTGGTGGTGATCCGGCACATCCCGTGGATACCGATGCAACACGGATGACCGATCACCTCGCAGACCATGTGCTCCGCCATTTTGTCCTTGTACCGGCCTACCGGGAAGTTTCCATTGCCCCGTTGACTCCCGTTTCTACTGTTGAGCAAGGAAAACACGGTTTCCTCGATATTATTCAGGAAAAACAACTACACCATCCTGTTCGATTGTAAAATTTTTAAAAACACGAATTTGAAACACGGCGCCGTGTGTCATACGGGCTCCTCCCGCTTGAAGTTGATGTTCTGCGAGGCGCAGAAGTAAAATTTTTAAAAACACGAATTTGAAACTGGTTTTTTTTTTTTTTTTATTATTATTGGCGAGTAAAAGTTACCACTGTTGAGCGGACATTTTTAAAAACACGACGGAATTTGAAGTTTCTTCTCTGTTTTTTTTTTTTTTTTTTATTGAAGAATGAAGTTGATAATACAAGCAGATTGGATTTTTGGATGACGAATTTACCTAAATCGTTGATTGAACGGATTAGTTTTCCGACAAATCGGCCACTTGGTGATGTCGTCCGGCCACTCGTACGGCGCTATACTGGCTGGAGCGTCGCAGAATTTTGGATCCAATCCGCAAACCGATCCGCTTATGCGCCCTCCCGGCCCGCTGTCCCCAGGTCCCCATTTCTTCCACGTGGATATCGTGTTCTAGAG